>NC_083470.1:1945000-1965000 GCF_030014155.1 Tachysurus vachellii
GCCGTAACTCCAACGAAGCCGAGCACGTGACGTCTCGATCGATCAAACAAGTCGTTATTTGTGTTCCAATGCTTCGCTTTGGAATCTATCAATACCTGTGATGAGGGTTAATAAACAGAGGACAGGCCACGCCCACTAGCAACAAGCTACACACGGGAGCGCGAGCAGTTTGTCTCTTGCTAGCGTGAACACAAGGTAACCCAAGGCTAATTAGAGAACACAGAGCGAGGATGTAGCGCGACTTATCGCGAGTGTCAGGAATGGACGGATTAAAACCGAGAGCGCCAGAAGAGCCATTAAGAGGGACGGAAAGCTGAGAGAGAGAGAGAGAGAGAGAGAGAGAGAGAGAGAGAGAGAATTAATTACATTGGAGTGTGATAAAAACAGAACTGAGCACACTGGTGGAACAGGAAGGCAGACAAATGGACAGATACGCCGACTGCAGAGTGGATGTCAGCGCCGTCCTGATGTGTCTCTCTCTCTCTCTCTCTCTCTCTCTCTCTGTGCAAGTAACAGTCCTGCATGTTACGAGATAAGGCAAAGGCGCGACTCATGTCTCAGCCATTACATAATGCTGAGGAAAGAGGAAACGCTAATCTTTGCCTCTCTCGTTCCTTCTCTCTCTCTCTCCTTCTCTCTCCACTTCTCTCTCTCTCTCTCTCCTTCTCTCTCCTTCTCTCTCTCTCCCTCTCTCATTTTATCGATCACTGTCTTTAAGACCGTAACCCCGTGTGTCATTGTACTCCTCGTTTCATTCGCTCTTTATATTCCACAACACAGATGTTTTTTTAAACGAAATAACCGATTAACAGCATTTTTACTTTAACGACTTGTTCGACTTCCTCCAGAGGGAATGATGCAAGAACCTGAAATTCTTTTTGCTCACAAGGGAAAAAAGTGTCAGAAGTTTGTCCCATTACTGGAGCGGTCGGTGTTAGCGCTCCTGGTGAGTTTCCGTCTGCAGCCAAATCAAATCGGAATTGATCGTAAATGCCGTAAACAGAGATTATTAATGATGATTAAAGGATAAAGTTAATAAACAAACTTTATATAACACTTTATATAGCTGTCCTTTACAGCTAACATGCTAGGCGCTGATGTCCCAGCTAGCCATGCTAATCAGTTACAGGAGTCCTGGAGCTTCATCATTTCATCTGAACTTCTGTGGGGTTTCAGTTCAAGTGCAGAAGTATAACAGTAAATACTGTAAATACCTCTATTAGCTAAGCTCCGTCTGTCTGTCTGTCACTGTCCCTGTCTGTCCCTTTCTCTCACTGTCCCTGTGTGTCTGCCTCTCACTGTCCCTGTCTGTCTCCCACTGTCCCTGTCTGCCTCTCACTGTCCCTGTCTGTCTCCCACTGTCCCTGTCTGTCTCTCACTGTCCCTGTCTGTCTCTCATTGTCCGTAGCTGTCTGTCTCTCACTGTCCCTGTCTGTCTGTCTCTCATTGTCCATAGCTGTCTGTCTCTCACTGTCCCTGTCTGTCTCTCATTGTCCGTAGCTGTCGGGCTCTCACTGTCCCTGTCTGTCTCTCATTGTCCTCCTCTGTCTGTCTCTTACTGTCCCTGTCTGTCTCTCACTGTCCCTGTTTGTCTGTCTGTCATTGTCCCTAGCTGTCAGTCTCTCACTCTCCCTGTCTCTCTCACTGTCCCTGTCTGTCTCTCACTCTCCCTGTCTCTCTCATTGTCCCTGTCTGTCTCTCATTGTCCCTGTCTGTCTCTCACTGTCCCTGTCTGTCTCTCACTGTCCCTGTCTGTCAGTCTCTCACTCTCCCTGTCTCTCTCACTGTCCCTGTCTGTCTCTCACTGTCCCCTCTGTCATTTTCCCTAGCTGTCAGTCTCTCTCTCTCCCTGTCTCTCTCACTCTCCCTGTCTCTCTCACTGTCCCTGTCTGTTTGTCTCTCACTGTCCCTGTCTGTCATTTTCCCTAGCTGTCAGTCTCTCACTGTCCCTGTCTGTCTCTCACTGTCCCTGTCTGTTTGTCTCTCACTGTCCCTGTCTGTCTCTCATTGTCCCATCTGTCTGTCTCTCACTGTCCCTGTCTGTCTCTCACTGTCCCTGTCTGTCTCTCACTGTCCCTGTCTGTCCATTCACTCTTTGACTTATTTTCTTTCTTATTCTCTCATTATCTTTCTAAATCTCTCTCTATCCGTCACTTTACACCTCATTCTGCCTCCTGTCTCTGTCTGTTTGTCTATCTTTATCTTTCCTCATCTGCTTTTTTAATTCTCTCTCTCTCTCTCTCTCTCTCTCTCTCTCATCTTAACCTCTCACCTCTCCATCTTTCCTCTTTGTATCGCTCCATCATTTTTTCTTCAAAATGTCAACAACGTTCATCAGCCATCTTTTTTTTTTCCTTCACTGTCCCTCTTTTTCTCCACATACCTCTTGCATACTGTTTCTCTTTCCCTTAACTTCCAGGCACCCACAATGGCACTATGGCAACGCAGCACACACACACACACACACACACACACAAACACAAACACACACACACACACAAACACAAACACACTGTCATCTGTCATAACAATCCTGACCCTTATGAACAAGTGCAACTTCATCTGAAAGACACAGACACAGACACTGTTTATGACAGCAGGTGTGTGTGTGTCTGTGTGTGTCTGTGTGTGTGTGTGTGTGTGTGCATAATACAAAACTAACTCTGATGAAATGTGTCACCAAGGCGACAGGACTTGTTGGCCAAAACACACACACACACACACACACACACACAGATGGAGTTTTTCTTGGAGATAATTTCAGTTAAACATGAGACACAAATAATATGACTTTTTATTAAAGCTGTGTGTGTTTGCGTGTGTGTGTGTGTGTGTGTGTGTGAGTGTGTGTGAGAGAGAGAGAGAGAGACTGACTGTGATAGAGGGACGACACAAAACAGATGAAATGAAGTGCGTCAGTTTAAACTACATCAAACAAAGAAACAAACAAAAGAAAGGAAACAAGAACAACAAGTAAACAAGCAAACAAAATAAATAAAACACAAAATAAACAATCAGAGAAAGAATTAATGAACAGAAGCGAGAACAACAGAGAGAATAAACTAATTACGCAAAGTGAGAACCAAAGATCAAAAGAAGGAATAAACAAATTAATTAACAAAAGAAACCAGGAACAAAAGAAAAGCTTGAAATATTGATTAATGAACAATGAAACCAATAAAGAAATAATAAGAGAAAAAGAAAAAGAAAAAGAAAGGACGAAGGAAAGAAAAAAAGGAAAATATTTTGTCACATCTGTGAAGTAAGATAATAAACTGACTTCCCGTTCATGTCCCACATCGTGGCTCCGCCCCTAACCACACCCCAGACTCTGCTTGAACTCTGACCCCTGTGTCTGTGGGACACAATCTGATGTTGAGGCACACACACACACACACACACACACACACACACACACACACACACACACACACACACTGATGTTCTGCAGTAACTCTATGACTCTGTGTGTTTCTCTTCGTCTTTAACATGTTCAGACATCCCACACACACACAACGCACACAACACACACACACACACACAACACACACACACACACACACACTGATATATTTTCCTCTTAGACGCTGACTATTTTCAGACAGATTTATGTGGACAGCTCACTTGAGGGATTTCAGGCTGCGTCTCTTTTCTCTGTAAACGTTCTTCATCTTCACATCACCACTTTTACAAGAAACACACGACACACGTGACCGTGACCCGAGGAAGCCGAACTCATTTTGTAAAGCGTTCGGGATACGACGTGTTTTTGGGTTCAGCGTGAGAGAGACGTGTCATGCGACAGCGTCAGGACGTGTGAGTCTTCGCACTCACACGTAAAGGGGACGCCGTCACAGGAAGTGAACGAAGAAAAGCCAAACCATGAACACACAAATAATACTTGGGTTTTTTACATGGCATTTATTCATTTAAAATAATAAGAATATAGAATAATTAATTAAGTAATTGTTGATAATTAATATTAATAGTTATTATTATTATTATTATTGTGTGAGTATATTGTGTAACTGAGTGTGAGTTCAGTTTCAGATATTAAAAACAAACTGCAGCTTCAATAAATGATTTTACAGGAGGTTGTATATTTCTCTCATTTTCTGTGTCCTCAGCATTCCTGATAGTGTGTGTGTGCGTGTGTGTGTGTGTGTGTGTGTGTGTGTGTGTGTGTGTAAGAGAGAGTGTGTGTGTGTGTTCCTTCAGGGCTGAGCTGCTCTACTTAGAAAAACTTCAGTTATACTGAACATTTTTTTCTCAAGTTAGCGGTGTTAGCCTGACAGACCTCATCGCCGGGGGGAATGTGGAGCAAATCATACTGATGCACGCGCACACACACGCACACACACACACACACACACACACACACACACACACACAGTTCTCTCTCGAGTTTTGCCGGATGCTGATCGATCATTTCCACCAGTTTCACTTCATCTTTTATCAAAGAGCTCCAGAACGCTCAGATGTTTCATTCATGAGCCTCACAGTGCACAGCAACCAATCACACCCTCCAAAAGTGCTGCACTAATTAATTATTCATGAGCTGGGACAAGATCATTACCAGCAACTTGTCAGCCAATCAGATTTCAAGTCTCAGGATGAAGAGGAGAAAGACAGAACATAATATTTCTGGTAGTCAAATGCCACACATTCAGAAAGTATACGCCCCCTTCACTGAGTGACAGACACAAGGGACACGCCCCTTCACTGAGTGACAGGCACAAGGGACACGCCCCCTTCACTGAGTGACTGACACAAGGGACACGCCCCCTTCACTGAGTGACAGACACAAGGGACAGCCCCCTTCACTGAGTGACAGACACAAGGGACACGCCCCCTTCACTGAGTGACAGACACAAGGGACACGCCCCTTCACAAAGTGATTGACACAAGGGACACTCCCCCATCACTAAGTGACAGACACAAGGGACACACCCCTTCACAGAGTGATGAACACAAAGGGACACACCCCCTTCACAGAGTGATTGACAGAAGGGATACGCCCCTCTTCACTAAGTGACAGACACAAGGGACACACCCCTTTCACAGAGTGATGAACACAAAGGGACACGCCCCCTTCACAGAGTAATTGACACAAGGGATACGCCCCCTTCACTAAGTGACAGACATAAGGGACACACCCCTTTCACAGAGTGATGAACACAAAGGGCACGCTCTTTTACCACATAATGGCCACAGAGGTCATGCCCCCTCTTTGTAAATGACAGATACAAGCATACTGCACTGTGTGTGTGTGTGTGTGTGTGTGTGTGTGTGTGTGTGTGTGTGAGTGTGTGTGTGTGAGTGTGTGTGTGTTTTCTCACACATGCTTACACTGTCACACTGCACACACTCACTCATAATCCCCTCACCTGTTCGTCATTCTGCACAGCAGGATCTAGGCTCAGACAAACAGGTGCCCCACACACACACACACACACACACACACACACACACACACACACACACTGTGTTGCTGGTTGCTACGCATCCTTATCCTAAACAGAAACATCGATGTGACGTTTTCACTCTCTCCTGATCAGTCACTGTCTCTCTCTCTCTCTCTCTCTCTCTCACACACACACACATGCACACAATGATAGCACTGTCACAACAATCTTGACCTAAAGGAACAAATACAAGGAGCGAGAGAGAGAAAGAGAGAGAGAGAGAGCAAGAGAGAGAGAGAGAGAGATGAGGGAAAAGAAAGAATAAGAGAGTGAGAGTGTCATTGTTTTCATTCACACTTGCGCTAATGGAAGATGTGCAGCGTTTCTGCTTCCCATCACACTGACACCCCCCCAACACACACACACACACACACACACACACAGTATCACTGTGAGGTTTTGTCTCTATATTCAGTGATATAAGTGTGTCATGCTGCTGTGGGACACTAATCAGTGACAGCGACAGGGTTGTGTGATGACGTGTAGTCACTGATACACACCGTGTCACTGTGAACTTCGTCCTACTGCGATTTCTCTTACAGAACATTTCATTTTTTAATTATATCTCCATTCATTATTAATACGGTTCAAGACTTCAAACGATTTTAAGCTTTTAAATGAAATCAAAGCTCATAATTAATTGTTCGCATATAGCGACTTTACTGAATAGCATGAGTGTGTGTGTGTGTGTGTGTGTGTGTGTGTGTGCGCACATGTGCGTGTGTGTGTGTGTGGAAAGAGAATTTACGAGTGTGTCTTGTCAAGGTCACTGAGTTAAACTCAATCCTCATAGAAATGCTGAACCCAAGATGAATGCCATTGCTTATCATACACTCCTTTACTACACGCACGCACACACACACACACACACACACACACACACACACACACACACACACACGCACACACTTGTGTTGGAGTTTGTGTGTGTGAGACTGTAGTTCATCACAGTCTCGCCGAAATGTGTTCTAGTCATCAGGTCGGATCAGTTTACATTGCAGTGCTGTGATCCTGTCATACTGTACAACATCACACACACGCACACACACGCGCACACACACACACACACACACGCACACACACGCACACACACATGGCGATGGTGCTCTCGAATGGATCTTGTGGTTTCTTGTTTTCTCTAACTGATATATTTGCTGTTTTAGTTGTTGTAGTCATGACAGCATGGTTGCTCGGCAACCAGAAAGTAGAGACGCCAAGCATTAGCTTGCTAATAACTGAAGCTAACAACTTAGCTGTGTGTTACATTTTGTTTGTGTGTTACATTTTGTTTGTGTGTGTGTTACATTTTGTTTGTGTGTGTGACATTTTGTTTGTGTGTTACATTTTGTTTGTGTGTGTGTTACATTTTTTTTTTGTGTGTGACATTTTGTTTGTGTGTTACATTTTGTTTGTGTGTGTGTTACATTTTGTCTGTGTGTTACAAACAAAATGTTCAGGTGTGTTACATTTTGTAAATGTTACATTTTGTAAACATTTACAAATGTAAATGTTTTGTTACATTTACATTTTTTTTCAAAATGTTACATTTTGTTCAGGTGTGTGTTATGTTTTGTTCGAATGTATATTTGTTTGAGTGTGTGTTATAATTTGTTTGTGTGTTACATTTTTTTGAGTGTGTGTTATATCTGTGTATTATGTTTTGTTTGTGTCTTATGTTTTGTTTGTGTGTGTTATGTTTTGTTTGATTGTGTGTTATGTTTTTTGTGTGTGTGTTTTGTTCGAGTATATGTTATGTTTTTTCGTGTGTGTTTTGTTCGAGTGTGTGTTATGTTTTTTTGTTTGTGTCTTTTGTTCGAGTGTATGTTATGTTTGTCATGTGTGTGTTTTGTTTGAGTGTATGTTATGTTTGTCATGTGTGTGTTTTGTTTGAGTGTGTGTTATGTTTTTTGTGTGTGTGTTTTGTTTGAGTGTGTGTTATGTTTTTTGTGTGTGTGTTTTGTTTGAGTGTGTTATGTTTTTTGTGTGTGTTTTGTTTGAGTGTATGTTATATTTGTCGTGTGTGTTTTGTTTGAGTGTGTGTTATGTTTTTTCGTGTGTGTGTTTTGTTCGAGTGTGTGTGTTGTGTGTTTTCATTTGCATTACATTTTGTTCAGGTGTGTGTTATGTTTTGTTCGAATGTGTATTTGTTTGAGTGTGTGTTATAATTTGTTTGAGTGTGTTAAATTTTTTTGAGTGTGTGTTATGTCTGTGTATTATGTTTTGTTTGTGTCTTATGTTTTGTTTGTGTGTTATTTTTTTTCGAGTGTGTGTTTTGTTTGAGTGTATGTTATGTTTGTCGTGTGTGTGTTTTGTTTGAGTGTATGTTATGTTTGTCGTGTGTGTGTTTTGTTTGAGTGTGTGTTATGTTTGTCATGTGTGTGTTTTGTTTGAGTGTGTGTTATGTTTGTCATGTGTGTGTTTTGTTTGAGTGTGTGTTATGTTTTTTGTGTGTGTGTTTTGTTTGAGTGTGTTATGTTTTTTGTGTGTGTTTTGTTTGAGTGTGTGTTATGTTTTTTCGTGTGTGTGTTTTGTTCGAGTGTGTGTGTTTTCATTTGCATTACATTTTGTTCAGGTGTGTGTTATGTTTTGTTCGAATGTGTATTTGTTTGAGTGTGTGTTATAATTTGTTTGTGTGTTAAATTTTTTTGAGTGTGTGTTATGTCTGTGTATTATGTTTTGTTTGTGTCTTATGTTTTGTTTGTGTGTTATTTTTTTTCGAGTGTGTGTTTTGTTTGAGTGTATGTTATGTTTGTCGTGTGTGTGTTTTGTTTGAGTGTGTGTTATGTTTTTTCGTGTGTGTGTTGTGTTCGAGTGTGTGTTGTGTCTGTTTGAGTTTAAGTTCCAGAAACCTGATCTCTGCTTCTCCTGAGACCCTCATGATAGTCTCATGGTCACTGAGAGTGACCTCGGCGTCTCCACGCCCTTTGGGTCAGCTCGATGTCACTTCCTGTTTCGAGTTACACATCACTGGGAAAGTGTGGAGAAGAAACGAGTGACAGATGAACGTACAGAGGACTGAAAAGACGTGACTGAACCTGATGAATTATTATTTCTATTGTAGAAAAGCTGCAGGTTTCAGTCTGGAGCTGATATCAGAGTGATGGGATAGCAGTGTGGATCAGATCTCAATGAGTAATACATGGAGTAGATCAGACCCTGTAATACATGGAGTAGATCAGATCCTGTAATACATGGAGTAGATCAGATCCTGTAATACATGGAGTAGATCAGATTCTGTAATACATGGAGTAGATCAGATCTTGTAATACATGGAGTAGATCAGATCCTGTAATACATGGAGTAGATCAGATCCTGTAATACATGGAGTAGATCAGATCTTGTAATACATGGAGTAGATCAGACCCTGTAATACATGGAGTAGATCAGATCTTGTAATACATGGAGTAGATCAGATCCTGTAATGCATGGAGTAGATCAGATCCTGTAATACATGGAGTAGATCAGATCCTGTAATACATGGAGTAGATCAGATCCTGTAATACATGGAGTAGATCAGATCCTGTAATACATGAGGTAGATCAGATCTTGTAACACATGGAGTAGATCAGATCCTGTAATGCATGGAGTAGATCAGATCCTGTAATACATGGAGTAGATCAGATCCTGTAATACATGGAGTAGATCAGATCCTGTAATACATGGAGTAGATCAGATCTTGTAATACATGGAGTAGATCAGATCCTGTAATGCATGGAGTAGATCAGATCCTGTAATACATGGAGTAGATCAGATCCTGTAATACATGAGGTAGATCAGATCTTGTAATACATGGAGTAGATCAGATCTTGTAATACATGGAGTAGATCAGATCTTGTAATACATGGAGTAGATCAGATCCTGTAATACATGGAGTAGATCAGATCCTGTAATACATGGAGTAGATCAGATCCTGTAATACATGAGGTAGATCAGATCTTGTAATACATGGAGTAGATCAGATCCTGTAATACATGAGGTAGATCAGATCTTGTAATACATGGAGTAGATCAGATCCTGTAATACATGGAGTAGATCAGATCCTGTAATACATGGAGTAGATCAGATCCTGTAATACATGAGGTAGATCAGATCTTGTAATACATGGAGTAGATCAGATCCTGTAATACATGGAGTAGATCAGATCCTGTAATACATGGAGTAGATCAGATCCTGTAATACATGGAGTAGATCAGATCTTGTAATACATGGAGTAGATCAGATCCTGTAATGCATGGAGTAGATCAGATCCTGTAATACATGGAGTAGATCAGATCCTGTAATACATGAGGTAGATCAGATCTTGTAATACATGGAGTAGATCAGATCTTGTAATACATGGAGTAGATCAGATCTTGTAATACATGGAGTAGATCAGATCCTGTAATACATGGAGTAGATCAGATCCTGTAATACATGGAGTAGATCAGATCCTGTAATACATGAGGTAGATCAGATCTTGTAATACATGGAGTAGATCAGATCCTGTAATACATGAGGTAGATCAGATCTTGTAATACATGGAGTAGATCAGATCCTGTAATACATGGAGTAGATCAGATCCTGTAATACATGGAGTAGATCAGATCCTGTAATACATGAGGTAGATCAGATCTTGTAATACATGGAGTAGATCAGATCCTGTAATACATGGAGTAGATCAGATCCTGTAATACATGGAGTAGATCAGATCTTGTAATACATGGAGTAGATCAGATCCTGTAATACATGGAGTAGATCAGATCTTGTAATACATGAAGTAGATCAGATCTTGTAATACATGAAGTAGATCAGATCTGGTAGATCAGACCCTGTAATACATGGAGTAGATCAGATCTGGAATTGGAACATAAATGTAATGTTTAAAACTGGAAATATTTACAAGTTTGTTTAAATTGATTTGACTGAGTTTCTACTTCATTACTTTTACTTCTCACTTCTATTTATATTAAAAGTCAGTTTTGTGTGAAAGAGTCCAGAATTAATCCTGGCTGGGTACACACACACACACACACACACACACACACACACACACACACACACACACACACACACACACACAGTTCAAAATCTATATATAGAACACGGCTTTCATTCGGGTCAAATGAGACTTCATTTTGCACCTGTTTCCTCCTTTACCTCCATCACTAAATATAAACATCACTTCATATAAAAACTGGCACAGTGTGTGTGTGTGTGTGTGTGTGTGTGTGTGTGTGTGTGTGTGTCTGTGTGTGTGTTATTTAAAAAAACACAATACAGTCTTTTATTTCTAGTATTAGTATTAAATAGTATTTTTTTTATTTCCTTACATTTTTAGAGACAGACAGATAGAAAGAGAGAGAACCAGGCAGACAGACAGTCAGTCAGTCAGACAGACAGACAGACAGATAGAGAGAGAGAATCAGACAGACAGAGAGCCAGACAGACAGACAGAGAGAGAAAAAGAGAGAGGCAGTCAGTGAGACATAGAGAGAGACAGACAGACAGACAGACAGACAGAGAGAAAGAGAGACAGACAAAGAGAAAGAGAGACAGACAGTCACAGTCAGTCAGACAGACAGATAGAGAGAGAACCAGACAGACAGACAGACAGAGAGACAGAGAGAGAGAACCAAACAGACAGACAGAGAGAGAGAAAGAGAGACAGACAGTCAGTCAGTCAGACATAGAGAGACAGACAGACAGACAGACAGAGAGAAAGAGAGACAGACAAAGAAAAAGAGAGACAGTCAGTCAGACAGACAGATAGAGACAGACAGACTTGTACATGTGCAGTAGATATATTACAGATGTAAACACAAGCTGTACATCCTACAGATTTTATTGCTCCAGTTTAAATTTAGCAGCCGTTTTGTAAAGGAAACTAAAAACCATTAGTCAGCACCTCATCTTACAAAGTCCACTTAAAATAAAAGTAATGAGACACAACCCAAAATGGTGATGGAATGGATTGAGACGAGGCCATTTTACAGCACTGTAGAGACTGTAGAGAAGGAGGAAGGGATTTAAGGAGTGTGTAGTGTGAGTGTGTAGTGTGTAGTGTGAGTGTGTAGTGTGAGTGTGTAGTGTGAGTGTGTAGTGTGAGTGTGTAGTGTGTAGTGTGAGTGTGTAGTGAGTGTGTAGTGTGAGTGTGTAGTGTGAGTGTGTAGTGTGAGTGTGTAGTGTGAGTGTGTAGTGTAAGTGTGTAGTGTGTAGTGTGAGTGTAGTGTGGGTGTGTAGTGTGAGTGTGTAGTGTGTAGTGTGAGTGTGTAGTGTGGGTGTGTAGTGTGAGTGTGTAGTGTGGGTGTGTAGTGTGAGTGTGTAGTGTGTAGTGTGAGTGTGTAGTGTGTGTGTGCAGTGTGAGTGTGTAGTGTGAGTGTGTAGTGAGTGTGTAGTGTGAGTGTGTAGTGTGTAGTGTGAGTGTGTAGTGTGAGTGTGTAGTGTGTAGTGTGAGTGTGTAGTGTGTAGTGTGGGTGTGTAGTGTGAGTGTGTAGTGTAAGTGTGTAGTGTGAGTGTATAGTGTCAGTGTGTAGTGTGTAGTGTGTAGTGTGAGTGTGTAGTGTGAGTGTGTAGTGTCAGTGTGTAGTGTGAGTGTGTGTAGTGTGAGTGTGTAGTGTGAGTGTGTAGTGTAAGTGTGTAGTGTGAGTGTATAGTGTCAGTGTGTAGTGTGTAGTGTGTAGTGTGAGTGTGTAGTGTGAGTGTGTAGTGTCAGTGTGTAGTGTGAGTGTGTGTAGTGTGAGTGTGTAGTGTGTAGTGTGAGTGTGTAGTGTGAGTGTGTAGTGTGGGTGTGTAGTGTGAGTGTGTAGTGTGTAGTGTGAGTGTGTAGTGTGAGTGTGTAGTGTGAGTGTGTAGTGTGTAGTGTGAGTGTGTAGTGTGGGTGTGTAGTGAGTGTGTAGTGTGTAGTGTGAGTGTGTAGTGTGTAGTGTGTAGTGTGAGTGTGTAGTGTGTAGTGTGAGTGTGTAGTGTGAGTGTGTAGTGTGTAGTGTGAGTGTGTAGTGTGACACACACCCACACACACAGACCCACACCCACACACAACCTCCCAGGCCCTGACACACACCTCCCCTTTCTTGTCCTATTACCGTGGAAATTGTTAGCAAAGATAGTAAGAGTAATTTTATTAGAGTGAGGGCGACACCAAACACACTCACACACACACGCACGGACACACGCACGCACACACACGCACGGACACACACACACACGCACACACACAAAATCTTCCTTGCTTCACACTCCATCAACTTCTTCCCCCAATTAATAAAGCTGTCTGTCTTTTTGTCCCTCTGTCACTCTTATTCTACACCGTGTCCAAGGTCCACCATCTGTCCCTTAGACAAACACACACACAACACACACAACACACACACAACACACACACACGCCACCCACCCATCACTGACCACCTACTACTCCAACTATTTCTTTATTTCTATCCCTCTCTCTCCCTCACCCTCACTCTCTCACTCACTCTCTCACTCTGTCTCCCCTCTCTCTCTCACTCTCTCCCCCTCACTCTCTCTCTCTCTCACTTTCTCTCTCCCTCACTCTCTCTCCCTCACTCTCTCTCTTTCTCTCTCCCTCACTCTCCCTCTCTCTTTCTCTCTCCCTCACTCTCTCTCTCCCTCACTCTCTCTCTCCCTCACTCTCTCTCCCTCACTCTCTCTCTTTCTCTCTCCCTCACTCTCCCTCTCTCTTTCTCTCTCCCTCACTCTCTCTCTCCCTCACTCTCTCTCCCTCACTCTCTCTCTCTCTCTCTTTCTCTCTCCCTCACTCTCCCTCTCTCTTTCTCTCTCCCTCACTCTCTCCCTCTCTCCAGATTCTATACTTCTCTCATGTCTCTGACTCTATCTGACTCTGACTCATCTCCTTGGTGTTCATCATCCGTCTATCCTACATCTATCCTTCTCTCTCAGCCTTCTCCCAGCTTCACTTCTTTCTTCTTTATTTACACACTCATTTCTCATTTCCACGTTTAATCTTTTTACAGTTTTCTTCATTCTATTTCTTCATTTTCTTTCCCTTTCTTTTCACTTTCTATTTTATTTTTGTTTCTTTATTTTCTCCGTCTTACTTTATTTTCGTTTTCAGATTCCTGCTTTTCTTTCTTTGCTTCTTTTTCAGTTTTTCTCCCTTCATTTATTTTTCCTTCTTTTCTTTTCTTTGTCTTTTTTCTATGCTCTATCTTTCTCCTTGTATTTATTTCTTTTTCTTTATCTTCCTTATATCTTGTCACCACCTTTCATCCTCAGCCTCAACTAATCAGCCTCAGTGAAACTCGTGTCCACGTCAGCGTCCAATCAGATTCTTTAATTCCTGAGGAACACTGTGATTGGTACACACTGAGAAGTATGATGTCACTGATCATAATATCAGGTGTGTGTTTGTGTGCCTACGTATGTGTGTGTACATGTGTGTGTTTACACGTGTGTGTACTTGTGTACATGTGTGTATATGTGTATGTTTACACGTGTTTGTGTACATGTGTACGTGTGTGTACGTGTGTGTTTACACGTGATTGTGTACATGTGTACGTGTGTGTACGTGTGTGTTTACACGTGTTTGTGTACGTGTGTGTACGTGTGTGTTTACACGTGTTTGTGTACGTGTACGTGTGTGTACGTGTGTTTACACGTGATTGTGTACATGTGCAGGTGTGTGTAGGTGTGTGTACGTGTGTGTTTACACATGTTTGTGTACATGTGTACGTGTGTGTAGGTGTGTGTATGTGTGTGTTTACACGTGTGTGTACATCTTTATCATGCGGTTTGAAGAGGCTGATCAACAGTGTTCTGTGTCGCTGAAATAGTTTATGGATAAAAGACCTTAAAAGGCTTCTTTCTTTCTCTCTCTCTCTCTCTCTCTCTCCCTTTCTCTCTCTCTCTCTCTCTCCCACACAGCAGGAGTGATAAATGGCAAATGGCGAATCAGTCCTCCATGTGTGTGTGTTCACCAGCTGAATACAGATTCTGTCCGCTCTCCTCCATCCACTCTTCCTTTCTGTCTATCTCTCTCTCCATCTCACTCTTTAACCTTCACTCTCTCTATCTCTGATTCCTCTCTCTCTCTCTCTCTCTCTCTCTCTCTCTCTCTCTCCCCCCCTCCATCTATTTGTTAGTCATATTCACACTGTAAAATAATCCCCTCTCCCCCTGAAACCCAAATGCCCCTCAGTCCATATGTTCCACCTCCGGCTGAGTGTGAGGTCAGAATCAAATATCAGACACACACCCACACCCACACCCACACCCACTCTCTCTCTCTCTCTCTCTCACACACACACACACACACACACACACACACCCACACCCACACTCACACCCACTCTCTCTCTCTCACACACACACACACACACACACACACACAGAAGGAGGATCAATAAGGAAATAAAATAATACAAAAAACCTATAAATAAATTACACAATATCTATCTATCTATCTATCTATCTATCTATCATCTATCTATCATCTATCTATCTATCTATCTATCTATCATCTATCTATCTATCATCTATTTATCTATCTATCCATCCATCCATCCATCCATTCATCCAGTTCTCTCTCTATATATAAGTTATAAAGAGTAAACAGCTGTACAGATTTGCAGAGATAAAGACACACACTCCTGAATAGAAACCTGAGTCCTAATCACTGACAGTAATGCAGTGTGTGTCTGTGTGTGTGTGTGTGTCTGTGTGTGTGTGTGTGTGTGGCTCCATGCTGTCTCAGTGTGGCTGCTGTTTAGAGGTTCTGAATTATACAATGCCACTGAGATGGCTGACAGGTCATATCTCTCTCTCTCTCTCTCTCTCTCTCTCTCTCTCTCTCTCTCTCTCTCTCTCTCTCTCTCTCTCTCACACACACACACACACACTACACACACACCTTAGTCCTGTTCTCATTACACCCCACAGACACGTGAATGGAAGAGACAAATTAATTCAGCTGTCTAAACCACAGACCACAGTAAACTAAACGCCAACCTTTCCCCCTCTCTCTCTCTCTCTCTCTCTCTCTCTCTGTCTCTCTCTCTCTCTCTCTCTCTCTCTCTCTCTCTCAGACTCTGTGCTCTGATGATCAAAGTGCTGTCGTCTGCATTGCCTCGTTTTCCGGCCACAACATTTACACACAAAATATACAAATGTATAAGGCTCATCCTCTGCAGTCATTAGTGTCACTACATCCCAACACACACACACACACACACACACACACAAAAGGAACAAAGTTATCACACAGAAACACCCATTTAAATATGAACTAAATTA
This sequence comes from Tachysurus vachellii, assembly GCF_030014155.1. Classification (NCBI taxonomy): domain Eukaryota; kingdom Metazoa; phylum Chordata; class Actinopteri; order Siluriformes; family Bagridae; genus Tachysurus; species Tachysurus vachellii. The sequence goes on from NC_083470.1 coordinate 1,960,713, forward strand.
CTGAGCCCGTGCTGCTTTCCCGGTCGGTGCTGTAGTGAAAGTTGGAAGAAGGTGGAGCAGCAACATGAATCTGAATCTGCTCCTTTATCACATGGAGGTTTTAAGGGAAACATTAACCGTGAAACACTACATGGCATTTTCAAGTCAAGGGTGCCAAAACTTTAGTCTTAGTAAAACTAGAAAACGTTTTGAGTACAAAAGCTGCTCTGGACCAATCAGTGGTCTGCACCAATTTAGCTCCACCCACATGTCCCTGTTTTCCTTCCAAGGTGAATGATATTCAGACACAGATGCAGTGTCATTATTCCTTCTGACAGAGATGAGAGCTTTGCTGACTCATGGCAGCACTAACTCTCTCTCTCTCTCGCGCTCTCTCGCTCTCTTTCTTTCTCTCTCTCTCTCACACACACCACACACACACACTAATAAATTATGCCATTGTACCCTGAGGTAACTGAAGGAAAAGGTGGTCTTTCCTGAACATTAATATCCTTCCTTCCTTGAGCAAGAGGGTGTGAAAGACCAGGAGAGAGAGAGAGAGAGAGAGAGAGAGAGAGAGAGAGAGCGAGGGAGAGAGAGAGGGAGAGAGAGAGAGAGAGAGCGAGGAAGAGAGAGAGGGAGAGAGAGAGAGAGAGAGAGAGAGAGAGAGAGAGAGAGAGAGCGAGGGAGAGAGAGAGGGAGAGAGAGATAGAGAGAGAGAGAGAGAGAGAGAGAGAGAGAGAGTGAGGGAGAGAGAGAGAGAGAGAGAGAGAGAGAGAGAGAGAGAGAGAGAGCGGGGGAGAGAGAGAGCGAGTGAGAGAGAGAGAGAGAGAGAGAGCGAGCAAGAGAGAGAGAGAGAGAGAGAGAGAGAGAGAGAGAGAGCAAGCAAGAGAGAGAGAGAGAGAGAGAGAGAGAGAGAGAGAGAGAGAGAGAGAGAGAAAGAGAGAGAGAGCGAGGGAGAGAGAGAGAGAATTAAAGAGTACAATAAGAGAGAAGCATGGTGCAAAACCACCAGTGTTTTAAAATAATTCTTGAGTCAAGTCATGCAACACACACACACACACACACACACACACACACACACTCAGTGAAATTTAATTACTGCTTTGTTGCCTCTCAATTAAATGTTGGGTGAACAGAATGAAGTGGTGATGGAACTCAAGTATGTGTGCCTGTGTGTGTGTGTGTCTGTGTGTGTGTGTGTGTGTGTGTGTGTTGCAGGAAGGTGTGTAATTAGTGCCTGATGCTCATGTACACCACATATTGTTGTATTACTTTCTCTGCTATCGATTCATTAAACTGTATAATGATCTAAAGGATCAGGATTTAGCTCCACCCTTCCCTACACACACGCACACACACACACACACACACACACACACACACACACACACACACACACACACATAATAATGATGGAGGAGAGTGAGCTTCTCTTCAGTTCGTCCAGGAAACGTGGGATGATGAGAGGAATAACGAGGGTGATGAGGACAGCCTCGTTTAGGGGACACATGGATTAAAGGGATAACAGACTGAAATAAATGATGAAGTACGATATGAGGAGTGTTTTAATAAGACGTGTAAGACGTGTAAGACGTGTAAGACGTGTAGGACGTGTAAGACGTGTAAGACGTGTAAGACGTGTAGGACGTGTAGGACGTGTAGGACGTGTAAGACGTGTAAGACGTGTAAGACGTGTAAGACGTGTAGGACGTGTAAGACGTGTAGGACGTGTAGGACGTGTAAGACGTGTAGGACGTGTAAGACGTGTAAGACGTGTAAGACGTGTAGGACGTGTAAGACGTGTAAGACGTGTAAGACGTGTAAGACGTGTAAGACGTGTAAGACGTGCACTCAGTATAAAGACTGAACTATGAGTCGTGACTCTGTTCATCTGTTAAATCATCAGGAAACATTCAGAATAAACTCAATGTCTGTTTTAGGAAACAAGAGAAACAGAAGCAGTCACTCGAACGTCCACACATCAGATACAGAACACTAATAAAAGTTTACTACACTCTGCCTCACACTGCCTCACACTGCCTCATACTGCCCCACTCCCTCTCTACCTTGCACTGCCTAATTCTGCATTGCACTGCCCCACTCCCTCTCTGCCTCACTCTGCCTCATACTGCCCCACTCCCTCTCTGCCTCACTCTGCTTCACACTGCCCCACTCCCTCACTCTGCCTCACACTGCCCCACTCCCTGCCTCACACTGCCCCACTCCCTGCCTTACACTGCCCCACCCCCTGCCTCACACTGCCCCACTCCCTGCCGCACACTCCCTCACTCCCTGCCTCACACTGCCCCACTCTCTGCCTCACACTGCCCCACTCCCTGCCTCACACTCCCTCAATCCCTGCCTCACTCCCTGCCTCACACTCCCTCACTCCCTGCCTCACACTGCCCCACTCCCTGCCTCACACTCCCTCACTCCCTGCCTCACACTGCCCCACTCCCTGCCTCACACTGCCCCACTCCCTGCCTCACACTGCCCCACTCCCTGCCTCACACTCCCTCACTCCCTGCCTCACACTGCCCCACTCCCTGCCTCACACTCCCTCACTCCCTGCCTCACACTGCCCCACTCCCTGCCTCACACTGCCCCACTCCCTGCCTCACACTGCCCCACTCCCTGCCTCACACTGCCTCACTCCCTGCCTCACACTGCCCCACTCCCTGCCTCACACTCCCTCACTCCCTGCCTCACACTGCCCCACTCCCTGCCTCACACTGCCCCACTCCCTGCCTCACACTGCCCCACTCCCTGCCTCACACTCCCTCACTCCCTGCCTCACACTGCCCCACTCCCTGCCTCACACTCCCTCACTCCCTGCCTCACACTGCCCCACTCCGTGCCTCACACTGCCTCACTCCCTGCCTCACACTGCCCCACTCCCTGCCTCACACTGCCCCACTCCCTGCCTCACACTGCCCCACTCCCTGCCTCACACTCCCTCACTCCCTGCCTCACACTGCCCCACTCCCTGCCTCACACTCCCTCACTCCCTGCCTCACACTGCCCCACTCCCTGCCTCACACTCCCTCACTCCCTGCCTCACACTGCCCCACTCCCTGCCTCACACTCCCTCACTCCCTGCCTCACACTGCCCCACTCCCTGCCTCACACTGCCCCACTCCCTGCCTCACACTGCCCCACTCCCTGCCTCACACTGCCTCACTCCCTGCCTCACACTGCCCCACTCCCTGCCTCACACTCCCTCACTCCCTGCCTCACACTGCCCCACTCCCTGCCTCACACTCCCTCACTCCCTGCCTCACACTGCCCCACTCCCTGCCTCACACTCCCTCACTCCCTGCCTCACACTGCCCCACTCCCTGCCTCACACTGCCCCACTCCCTGCCTCACACTGCCCCACTCCCTGCCTCACACTGCCCCACTCCCTGCCTTACATTGTTCACATGACTGAAACAGATCAATTTAAAGATATTAAATTTCCTCTTATTCGATGTTTAATTCATATTTTTTTGTCAATTAAATTGCAGCAAAGCATTTATTACATTTACTAGGAATCAGTCACAGCCTCTGTGTGTGTGTGTGTGTGTGTGTGTGTGTGTGTTTGGGGGGGTGGGGAGGTGGGGGGGATGGGGGGGGGGGGACCTGCAGTGGGAAACACACGGTATCTGTTACTCCACACAGTGTGTGTTAAACCTGGTCGTGTGGAGATCTGTTTTCTCTACATGCAGCCTGAAAGCAGGTCAACTTAAAAAAACACACAAATACTGAGCAGAACAAAAAAAAACAGGAAGAAAAGTTTGACATTTTCCTGTGAAATAAAGAATAAAAACAGGACACTTTAAATTGACCTGAACTGAAGGATGAAGCTGAGGCTCTGATGGCGTTTAGATACCACGAAGCTGCCAAGTAAAATAACTTCTACAGAACCTTCTTACTTTTACTCTGGTGTTAATGTTAATACTATATAAGACTATTAATGCGTCATCGTTTCTATGGCAACAAATCATTCCTGAATAATAAACGGATTTTAAAAAATCGTAAGGAAACGTTTACTGATCTTTGACAGAAAGTCTCCAGTGTCGGAGTTTACGTCCAGCGGCGTCTCAGTTAACAGAGGAAGACAGGATCGTTACAGCTGAGACATCGAAAGGGACAACAGGAAATACATTGCTGCGTGTAAGAGAAATAAATCACTTCAGGACTGGTTGTTCAAGCTGTGTTTGATCTCACAACTCTATCACACACTCACACACACACTCACACACACTCACACACACTCACACACACACAAACCTGCCGGCCAATCAGGAATAAGGATATGTCCATG
>NC_083470.1:1982500-2007500 GCF_030014155.1 Tachysurus vachellii
AATTGGACCGTTATTTAGGATGGTGAGGATATAAAGATAAAGAAATTTAATAATGCAGTTTTTAACACGTATTTATTGAATGTTACAAACTGCCAAAGATGCATTACACTTTGTAGTCATAAATCTTTTTTTTTTTTCATTATTTTTTCATGACAACTTTTTTATTTAGAATTTAGACTAAACGTCACGATTAGCTACATATTTTGGATCTATAGCTGTAATGTTGCACGTTTTTAATCCACAACTAAACCTCCATGTAACCTTGAAAGCACTTTTCCATGTGTTTGGCTACAACAGGATGTCCAACAGGAAGTGATATGAAAGTAAATGTGATGTATTGAGCAAATGATTCCAGACACATGACACATGGACTGTAACTTTGCCAAACAATGTTCCTTATGTTCTCAAACATTTTTTGGTTACAGTTGATTAAAAATTCCCAAAGTAGATGCCAATCCCTGCCAATCTGGCAGCACTTACCCACAGGGTCTAAGACTGATATGAACCAAATCTGTTACAACCCAGTCTAGGGTCGGGCTGCACAGCATTATAGCTCGGGATTCAGTGAAGGGATACCTTTATAAATACCAAAAGAAACCACACAAAGTAGAATTTCTAGGTAAGTGTATTTACAAATAAATAATGATACACACAGCCAACAGTACACAGGCGTCTCTTCAAGGTGGGTCAAGGTGAAAATAATAGACAAAAAGGTCTAATAGTTAAGCAGCTATCCTTACCTGAAAGCAAAGAAAAGAAAAAATACAGGGGATCTTCCCTAATATGATCAGTCTTATGATTCCCTTATGATACACTTCTGATAGTCATGAGGCAGGTCTGTGGGACTGGTTTCATGGTTTGATGGTTTCATGGTTTGATGGTTTCATGGTTTTGTGGTTTCATGGTTTTGTTGTTTGGTGGTTTCATGGTTTCATGGTTTTTTGGCTTCATGGTTTTGTGGTTTAATGTTTTGATGGTTTGATGGTTTTGTGGTTTGATGGTTTGATGGTTTGGTGGTTTGATGGTTTGGTGGTTTCATGTTTTCATGGTTTCATGGTTTCATGGTTTGGTGGTTTGATGGTTTGATGGTTTCATGGTTTCATGGTTTGGTGGTTTGATGGTTTGGTGGTTTCATGTTTTCATGGTTTCATGGTTTGGTGGTTTGATGGTTTTCCAGACTCACAATCCTTAACATTCCTTTTTTATGTTCTTTTTTTTTGTCTCTTTGCCAAAAAAAGTGGAGCAGAATTAAACTGTGCTGAATGGAGCAGAATTAATTTTCCCCATAATCACTCCTGGTGATTAGAAATAATTATACAGACACTGATGGGGAGCCCAAATAACGTCTTGACTCATCTAAATAAATCCCTGGAGTTAATTCAACGCTTAATGGCTTCACTTTACACCTGAGAAGTTACAATTGTTTCAACTCTAGTGAACTTTATAGAAATAAACTAAATCTCTTCTGCTGTCTCAAAAACACTCAGTTATGTGAGTCATTAGAATCATTAATATATGAGGATGGGATTCAACTTCATTTAAGAATTCAACATTTAAGCTGAAGATTATTATTATTATTATTATTATTATTATTATTATAGATTGTTTATGAAGAAAACATCCCATAATACATGGATTAATACTGTTGAATTCTGGCTCCACGAGCTTGTCGTAACCATGGTAACACTAGCTAACAGTTTAGGAAGTGAAATAATGTAGAGTTTAGTCGATTTTTCAACATTTATATTTAAATAAAACATAGTGATATATCGGCTCTTTAAAAGAATCGGTTCACTAAATTGAGTCTTTTACTCAATTCGTACAGGTGAACATTGGGACTCGATTCACGAGTCAGATGAGCCGTTCAGCTTCGAATTAACAAGGCAAGTGTAATCATATGGGTTTTTTATTATAAAATGGTTGATATTTTGATATTTTTACTTCTGAACGGTTATACAGCATTGTGTTTATTAAAAGCAGGGTTTAGTTTGAGATTTGTGGTGGAAATGTTCTCAGCCAGACAGGATTTAATGAATGATTCATGAATCACGGTTACTAATTGCTCTTATTTGCTTCACTGCTGTGGATTTGTCAAACCCTCCTGGGCATCCTTATAAAACCTGGAGCATTGTATGAGCTGTAGAGACCGCAATGGGCACAAACGTGTGTGTGTGTGTGTGTGTGTGTGTGAGAGAGAGAGAGAGAGAGAGAGAGAGAACAGGAGAGGGAGAGAGAGAGAGAGAGAGAGAGAGAGAGAGAGAGAGAGAGAGAGAGAGAGAGAGAGAGAGAGAGAGAGAGTGAGAGAGAGAGAGAGAGAGAGTGAGAGAGAGAGAGAGTGAGAGAGAGAGAGAGAGAGAGAGAGAGTGAGAGAGAGAGAGAGTGAGAGAGAGAGAGAGAGAGAGAGATCACAGGGTTACCTCAAGATGGTGTAGAGGTTCAGATTACAATAGTACAAAACACAGTGCAAGTTAAATCATCCTAATGAACATTGCCTCCGGGTGACATCTAAAAATGAGTCAGCCTTTTACACACACACACACAGACACACACACACAGACACACACACACAGACACACACACACACACACCTGTGGAAAATCCCAGTCTGGTGGGTTAAACCTACACAAGAAACAATAGAGTCTGTGTTACAGAATGTGTGTGTGTGTGTGTGTGTGTGTGTGTGTGTGTGTGTGTGTGTGTGTGTGTGTACATAGAAGATATGCACATTCATAAAACTTAAAAAAAAATCAACAGTAACTGATTACAGAGTGATTTAGCTGCTCTTAGACTTACTTAGAAATATTATCATTAAAATTCAAGAATCTGTTTATTTTTGCGTCACTGAAACATTTCATCTCAGGCTTCAAACCTTTTCCACGAATCATCTATTATTTGTAGTTCTAGTCACAACTTCAACAGGAAGTTACATCACCTGAATTTCCTAGAGAAGAAGAAAAGTCTCCTGTTAATAGTATTAATATTATTTCCTCAGTTTTTAATGAAAGAGTGATTCTGACTAATCACACATCCCTGTGAGACATTAGACTATTCCCTGTGAGACATTAGACTATTCCCTGTGAGACATTAGACTATTCCCTGTGAGACATTAGACTATTCCCTGTGAGACATTAGACTATTCCCTGTGAGACATTAGACTATTCCCTGTGAGACATTAGACTATTCCCTGTGAGATATTAGACTATTCCCTGTGAGACATTAGACTATTCCCTGTGAGATATTAGACTATTCCCTGTGAGATATTAGACTATTCCCTGTGAGATATTAGACTATTCCCTGTGAGACATTAGACTATTCCCTGTGAGACATTAGACTATTCCCTGTGAGACATTAGACTATTCCCTGTGAGATATTAGACTATTCCCTGTGAGACATAATTCCCTTTAATTGTTACTATAAAGTAACAATTAAAAAAAGAGTTTGCAATGTTTTTTTACAAAGGCTAAATTGTCACACACACACACACACACACACACACACACACACTCCTCTGTTCAGTAGCACTTATCATAATTAAGTTGGCTGTCTTCCTCTTCCTCACACTCTTCTGTGGCATCCAGTTTAGTCTTTAAAAAAAAAGTATCAAATTAGGCCAAAGAAAAGTTTGTCAATGAATTCAGCTCAAAGCTCCATCTCCGTTCATCTCCGCCGTTTGATCTGAAGTCGAGTTCTCGCAAGAGAGAAAGACGAGCAACTGACAACAAATAAATAAACAACACCGAGAAACAAAAAGCCCACGCTTTTGTTTCTTTCCCTCTTTTCATCCTACAGACTCATGAGGCTGCCTTTGAAGAGACTCGGCTCTGTCTCTGTGCTTTCATCCTCGCAGCAGAGAGGCGAAGATCGTCCTCTTTTTCTGACAAACACCAATTCTTCTGTTAAAAGTAGAGTGACTAACACGCTCAGGTAACTAACGCACTCTCGCACTACGCGTTCAGGATCACAGCCGAGACGCTGGGAGTTAAACGCTGTAAAGTTCTGTATAATTAGACAGAAATACTTGTGTGTGTCGAGCTGGTTTCAGGTTACGATTCGAGGCTGATTATAGACACGATTAAACATTGCAGTTCATCTGTCTATGACTGACCCCAAGCCTAGAACTAAGAGGAACCGGGCAGTTTTCTGGGCCAGAAAGAAAAGTAACAAACATCAGCCTGAATTTCAGAGTAGTCTGATGTGTCATGTGGCAATGTTACAAAAGACCATGGTTTACACACACACACACACACACACACACACACATAAACACACACACTTAGAAGTTACAAACTGCTCCTTTAATGTTATTACTGCTAGTGCGGGCACATTATTGTTGTTTATTATTAAAGCTATAGACAAGATATCAGCGTATGTCATAAAGGTAGAATATTTCCTGTGATTTACTGAAACGAGCAACATTTCTCTGCTGGAATCTAAATATAAATGCAAAAAACACTCATTTCCGTGGTGCAATAACAAATAAATGAGCTCTGGGGCCGAGTGAGTTTGTTGTTTTTTTTTTTATTATTTTTTATTTTAACTTTATAGGTGTAGATTAAGGAGAGACGCGTTTGTGAGGAGCGGAAGCGGAGGGTGAGAGAATGAACACGACGTTTCTCTGCTCTGTTTACGACAACAAAACTCGAGCCAGAACCTTCCTTCACTTACTCACACACTTCTAATCATAAACACATGCACAAATCAGATCAACACACACACACACACACACACCTCAGCTTTCAAGAATGCACAGGTAATTATGCATTTATTCATCTCTTGGCAGAGTGAGAAAACACCGTGTGCACAGGTGCGAGAGTAAACAGCAGAGCGGGAAGATTAACCATCAATCACACACTGCATCTCTGTGCATCTGTGTGTGTGTGTGTCTGTGTGTGTGTGAGAGAGAGAGAGAGAGAGAGAGAGAGAGGATAGAACACAGAGAGATGAGAAATTCAGTTCTGGATTCTGATTGGACAGAATGTGTTGAATTTTCTCACAGCAGCTCTGACAGTCGTGAACGAACTCGTTTTAATAGCTTACGTTTCCATAGCAACACCTCGTTCACAAAAAAGCAGTTGTTTATGGCGTATAAGTACCAGAGTTATGGAAGGAGTCTCCAGTTACAGTTCAAGTCAGTCTCAAGGCTTCAGGATTTTAAGGCTGGTGAGGACATTAAATGTGTAGTAACAGTGACGCCGCTTCATCACACCTGACCGTCCATGACTGGATTACTATAGTAACATCACGCAGTGTGTTTCATTCATTCATTCATTCATTCATCTTCTACCGCTTATCCGAACTACCTCGGGTCACGGGGAGCCTGTGCCTATCTCAGGCGTCATAGGGCATCAAGGCAGGATACACCCTGGACGGAGTGCCAACCCATCGCAGGGCACACACACACACACACTCTCATTCACTCACACAATCACACACTACGGACAATTTTCCAGAGATGCCAATCAACCTACCATGCATGTCTTTGGACCGGGGGAGGAAACCGGAGTACCCAGAGGAAACCCCCGAGGCACGGGGAGAACATGCAAACTCCACACACACAAGGTGGAGGCGGGAATCGAACCCCCAACCCTGGAGGTGTGAGGCGAACGTGCTAACCACTAAGCCACCGTAACCCCCCCCTCCACCCACCCACCCCTCCCCCCGCAGTGTTTTTGTGAATAAAAATCTAAAGCACAAGCAACAATTCACAAATGTTTACTATTATGTGTGTGTCAATAATGAATAGCTGTGGTTTTGTGTGTGTGTGTGTGTGTGTGTGTGTGTGTGTGTGTGTGTGTGTGTGCGTGTGCGTGAGCAACGCAGGGGTTCTGGAAAGCAGTAAAACACTAAGAAGTAAACAAGCAAAATCTTCTTTATTGCTGTGTTTTATTAACTCTTAAGCCTGCCAAGTGATCTCATTATCTCATTGTTCCTTATTTGTGTGTTTTGTACACTTTTTCCCTCTTTAATGATTCAGGGTTTATGTTGCGTTGCTCGTCTGTTCTCGTCCTCTAACGGACACTGACTGCGCACCGTAAAACACAACCCTGTAATTTCTCTTCGAACGAGTTGGCTGGGTTTTGGGGGGTTTTAAAAGAAAATTTTAAAGCCGGTTTAAATTTCAGAGCACTTTCTGACAGGATCCGTGACCTCGGGATCCTTTATAAATTTGTCAGCTTTTGTCATCTTTTTTAATACACAGCAGAATATAAAAAGATAAGTGGGCATTGTTTCAGCTGAGCCGGGCATGAGAACATGACATTAGCGCCATGCTGAGAGCGACTTTCAGACATTAACGAGCTTCAGATATTTTAGGAACCAGCAGTTAAGGGCACTTGACTTTACTTCTGCCTACTTTTATTCGTTTGTAAGTACAGTCCAACAGGAGAGGACGTCCACTACCAAATAAACTATAAGAACAGTCTTGAATAATAATTAACAACCTTGTCTGATGTCATTCCAATTAAGAATGATTAATTTGTGAATTTGTATCGATGGTGGAACTGAGGGACCATGTTTACATGTGTAATGTAGACCTTTGTGTTAATGTTATTTACATGAACGTACAGTGTACAGTAGTGTAGTGTAGCATAGTAATAGTATTGTATATTAAATATACAGTGCTATAACATATGAATAGTACAGTAGAGTATATTATAGTGTAGTGTAGTATAGTATAAATGCATACCATAGAGTAGTGTACTTTATATGCACAGCAGTGCAGAACTCATATATGTCTAGTGCATTATACTACACATAGTGATTAATAACATGTGTATTACACATCTTATAACTCCAGTACTCCACATCATATTATACAATACTACACTATATCATATCTAGTGTATACTTGTTCCATGCTACACTTTGTTATGTATATGTCCTATAACTAAACCTTTGTGTACTTTACTGTAGTGTTGTAACCTATACTATACCATACCATGCAATACTGTACTATATTATACTATGTTTCATAATACTATAATGTGCTCTGCTATTAATATACCATGCTACAGTATGCTGTATTGTTGTGGTACCGTTACTATACTACACTTTACTACACTATACTATACTACACTACACTATACTATACAACACTATAGTACACTATACTATACTACTCTACTCTACACTATACTATAGTACACTATACTATACTACTCTACACTATACTACTCTACACTACACTATACTACACAACACTACACTACTCTATACTACTCTAAACTATACTATATTATTCTGTACTATACTACAGAAATCTGTCAGAGAACACAGGGATAAACTATACTATACTATATTATATGTCAGACTGTATATTTATAATCACACCCACCAGTGTCACCCATATGAGGATGAGGTTCCCCTTTGAGTCTGGTTCCTCACAAGGTTCCTTTACCAGTTTTTCCTTGTCACTGCTGCCTGAGTCACCTCAGACTTGCTCATTGTGGATAAACACATACACATTGTGAACTAAATATATCTAATATTGATCTTGAATTTTGTATTCTATTAATATTTATATTATTCTTTATATTAACCTTTTGTTCTATGTTTATGTTCTATAGAAAGTGCTATACAAATAAACTTGAATTGAATTGAATACTACTCTATACTATACTACACTACACTATATTATACTACTCTATACTATACTACACTATATTATACTACTCTATACTACACTATATTATACTACTCTATACTATACTACTCTATACTATACTACACTATATTATACTACTCTATACTATACTACTCTATACTATACTACACTATATTATACTACTCTATACTATACTACTCTATACTATACTACTCTATACTATACTACTCTATACTACTCTATACTATACTACTCTATACTATACTACACTATATTATACTACTCTATACTATACTACTCTATACTATACTACACTATATTATACTACTCTATACTATACTACTCTATATTATACTACTCTATACTATACTACACTATATTATACTACTCTATACTATACTACACTATATTATACTACTCTATACTATACTACACTATATTATACTACTCTATACTATACTACTCTATACTATACTACACTATATTATACTACTCTATACTATACTACTCTATACTATACTACACTATATTATACTACTCTATACTATACTACTCTATACTATACTACACTATATTATACTACTCTATACTATACTACTCTATACTATACTACACTATATTATACTACTCTATACTATACTACTCTATACTATACTACACTATATTATACTACTCTATACTATACTACTCTATACTATACTACACTATACTACACTATACTATACTACACTACACTACTCTATACTATACCACACTATACTACACTATACTATAGTATACTACTCTATACTATACTACACTATATTATACTACTCTATACTATACTACTCTATACTATACTACACTATATTATACTACTCTATACTATACTACTCTATACTATACTACACTATATTATACTACTCTATACTATACTACTCTATACTATACTACACTATATTATACTACTCTATACTATACTACTCTATACTATACTACACTATATTATACTACTCTATACTATACTACTCTATACTATACTACACTATATTATACTACTCTATACTATACTACTCTATATTATACTACTCTATACTATACTACTCTATACTATACTACACTATATTATACTACTCTATACTATACTACTCTATACTATACTACACTATATTATACTACTCTATACTATACTACTCTATACTATACTACACTATATTATACTACTCTATACTATACTACTCTATACTATACTACACTATATTATACTACTCTATACTATACTACTCTATATTATACTACTCTATACTATACTACTCTATACTATACTACACTATATTATACTACTCTATACTATACTACACTATATTATACTACTCTATACTATACTACTCTATACTATACTACACTATACTACACTATACTATACTATACTACACTACACTACTCTATACTATACTACACTATACTATACCACACTATACTACACTATACTATACTATACTACACTATATTATACTACACTATACTATACTACTCTATATTATACTATACTATACTATACTATACTACACTACACTACTCTATACTATACCACACTATACTACACTATACTATACTATATTATACTACACTATACTATACTACTCTATATTATACTATACTATACTACTTTACGTTGCACAACACTATGATGTGCTCTTCTACAGTATAACATGCTATAACATGCTGTACTATGGTGTACTTTACTGTAGTGCTATATACACTACACTGTACTGTACAATACTACACTGTAGTATGTTGTGGCACAGTACAGTATGGCACATTATAGTACTACAGTAATGTACAGCACCATATAGTACAGCAGTCATAGTGTCGTGTAGTATATGTGCGGTAAAGTGTACATATATGCCCAACAGTGTAGTATAGTATATTACAATGTACAGTGTGTGTAGGAATACATTGTACAGTACAGCACATGAGCCACAACAAACTAGAGTTTAGTATAGTGCAGAATAGTGTAGTATAGTGCAGAATAGTGTAGTATAGTGCAGTATAGTGTAGTATAATGTAGTATAGTGCAGAATAGTGTAGTATAGTGCAGAATAGTGTAGTATAGTGCAGAATAGTGCAGAATAGTGTAGTATAGTGCAGTATAGTGCAGAATAGTGTAGTATAGTGCAGTATAGTGTAGTATAGTGCAGAATAGTGCAGAATAGTGTAGTATAGTACAGTATAGTGTAGTATAGTGCAGAATAGTGTATTATAGTGTAGTATAGTGCAGTATAGTGTAGTATAGTGTGGCATAGTGCAGTATAGTGTAGTATAGTGCAGTATAGTGTAGTATAGTGTAGTATAGTGCAGAATAGTGCAGTATAGTGTAGTATAGTGCAGTATAGTGTAGTATAGTGTAGTATAGTGTAGTATAGTGCAGTATAGTGTAGTATAGTGTAGTATAGTGTAGTATAGTGCAGTATAGTGTAGTATAGTGTAGTATAGTGCAGAATAGTGCAGAATAGTGTAGTATAGTGCAGTATAGTGTAGTATAGTGTAGTATAGTTGCTAAGTTATTTGGAGAAAGTGACGGTCTGGCTTGAAATTTTCCTTCAGGCGACGTCGGCCATGTCTGTCGGCCGCTTTATCACACGCCGCAGCAGTAACACGGCCTCTCACTGTCCTGTAAAACACAACACAATTTTTACTGGAAAATAAAACTCGGTATCCAGCAGCGTCCAGGTGGGATTTTATTTTATTTATTTATTTTTCTTCAAAATAAACAAACACATAAAAATTGAAATATTTACCTCATAACAGAACTGAGCTGATCTGCAATCTGGACGATACACAAAGCACACACAAAAAAAAACCTTCTGGAAAGATGCAGGTAAACGATTCTCTCTGCTGAGGCTCAGCCAAAACTCACAAACTCACAATTATTTCCACATGAGCCACATTTCCAACTGGAGTTTCATTCCAAGGTCAAGCTACGATATGTTAATGATTTATGACTTGGTGCCAAAGATGTGGCTCACGTTTCAGTTTCATTACTGATACAGAACTGTTGCAGAAGGGAAATGTTTTCCTACATTAATTGAGAGTCCTGAGGTTACATAACAGGATTCAGGAGTTTCATTACCGCTCACAGATTTGAAGAATATTCAGTTGCTGGAACGAGGGCACGCATCCGGTGGACAACGTGAAGATGCGGCGTGACTGTTACCGCCGAGAACATCGGTGTTTACCCATAATGCCGTGTTTTATTCCTCGTCCATCACGGCAAAGATTTGAATTTCTATTAATCAAAGCATAAATAAATCCTCGTCACGTGACGATCGTGTGTTTTAAATGTGTATCTTTTCCTCTATCGTTTCATTATAAGTGAGTAAACAGATTTTTTTTTTTCCCTCAGTGAAGGAATCGTCGCTTCAGATACAGCAGATAGTCGGTAAATCGTTTGGTTCTGAACACGTCTCTGTGAACTGGAGCGTGTTGTAGACACGTAGGTCAGAGCGGGCGCAGGAACGATAAGCTAACGAGCCTCTCGGGATGTCTGTAAATTCTGTAATATTCTGCGATCAGATGCGTTCAGTACGTCCTTTCTATAATTTAGACGTTTTTCTGGGGGAAAATCGGGAGCAACAAAATAAAGGATTAACCTGCTCGCTTGCTCCTTTTCCTCCTCCTAGATTTTTCCGACTGTCCGAGGTTGTACGAAGGTTCCAGCGTTTTTGACTCTTGACGTGTGTGTGTGTGGATTTCAGTGATCCGCCCTCGGCGCCGCAGGCATCTGGCTGTCCTGCAGCTACGCCTCTGGCTCTCGTCACCGCACTGATGTCTTCTCCTAAAGCTGATGACTTTATTCTACAGCGCAGTGTGTCGCTCGTTTCCTCTCATTCCGCTGCTAAAGAACCTGCGAAACATAAAGAGGGTGAAACTTTTCTTACCGCTTGAACTTGTAGCATCAGGAGTGAGCAGGACACCAGTGGCGGTTCTAGGATTTTTATGTAACGGGGCCATTAAGGGGCCACATGTTACATTCAGGGGCCAAGTACAGGGTACATTCAAGCACACAAAATAATTTATTCAGTACGGTGCAAATTCATTTCGGCAGTCGTTCCTTTTTCAAACGCTCGAGTGCCGCCAATTGCTTGGGGGTGGAATTACATCTGTGATCGTTGTGAAAAATTCTCTGGTTGCTCTTCTCGTTGACGATTGATGAAACGGGGGCCAATCAGATTTCTAGTTCATATTGTAATCTGATCTTTCTCAAAAAGATTCAATGCGATATATTTGTGATTGGCTTGTCTGTGTGTGATTGACAGTCTGTATGCCCCTCCCACACCGAGAGCTCGGCCAATGACACGCTCTAGACTCATGAGCACGGCATGTAAAGCCGCTTCATGACGAAGTCCGTTGTTAAAAATGCTACACAAATATAATCCCAGTCGAAATATCGTGTCCTGAAAGAGGCCGCAGTTGAAAAAACTCGACTCTGCCAGTTTCTGATCAAATAAAGTCTCAGCTTTCAGTGTGTATTTATTATTGGGAAATTCAGTCCATAAATATCGACGTGAAACCTTAAACCTAGAGGACGATACGTTTACGTCTGCATTTTTTCCCAGTGAGTCGCAGCTGAGAGGAAAAACGAGCTGGGAATTTAATTCAAACAAACGGATCATGTGAATGTTCACCAGGCACTTTAACTTTGCGCTAAGAGACAACCACTGCTTTGTCTGTTTGTATGTAACAAAGCTGGATGTCCTCCAATGTTGTGTGTGTGTGTGTGTGTGTGTGTGTGTGTGTGTGTGTGGGAAAGAGTTCCAGAAAGTTTGATGGAGTCAGTGAAAAAACACACAAAAAAGTCATTTCCCATCTGATATCCTGCAGAGGAAAGCTGTAAAGCGTTTATGAAGGTTCAATAGGACTCACCGCTGAGACACACAACAGCGCTGAGCGACGACCTGAAATGTTCGACCTTCCAAAACTTTCCAGTAAACACACGTCCTCCCACGGGGCTCATGGGATCTGATGAAACAACCAGGAAACCAGGAACAAACGAAGGTCAAAGGTGACTGATGTCCGAGTGTAAACAGACTTGAGACAAATCTGAGACAAATTTTAAAGAATCAACAGATTTTCAACGTCTACTGTTTGGTCCTCATTTTCTGCTCTCAGCTCAGTGAGCACTTCCTTTTATGGAGTTTTGTAGGCGTGACCTAATGCAAACTGAGCCACAGCATGCACACAGTCTGCACTTTACAGCCGAATGTTACTTATTAACATACGCACGTGTCTACGCACGTGCCTTAAATCAGCACTAACGAAAAGTTTTAAACCATAAATATTTTTCAGTTTAACTTTCACTTAAACAAACTTCAGTCATGTTTTGATGCTCGATATATAAGACCAGACTGTAGCGTTTGTGAGATTTTGCGTTCACAGAAACGAACGCAAAATCGAGCTTGTAAATTTTCCTGACTTGGAGACCGGATCTGTGTAACTTCACAACGATCCACAGTTCAGAACGAATTGTGACATCTTGTGAATATAAGCTCCAGCCCCAAAAGCGCTCGAGTGCGAGCCTGAGAATTTAAACCAAGCAGAACGAAATAAAATCCTGAAGCAGCTTTCACGTGACAGGTAACAATTGTACATCTCAGCCTTTTAAAAACGTGCGAGCTTGTCGTTACGTGACGTCTCGCACGTGGTAACAAAACGGCTCGGATATAAACTGTAGATTTCCGGATTGTTGTACCGTCGCTGTAGCGAAACCTTCACACATCTACGCGTAAATAAATGGCTGTGCACAACAACATATGTGCGCGAGGACAAGGGGCAGAAAAGCAGCGCTGCTGTCAGGGGGATCAGAGGAAAGGAACATAAGAGACAGAGAAAAACGCAGCGTTCTGTTCAGTAATAAGCGGTTGTAGCGGGTACGGGATTGTGAGCAGGAGGTGAAAGTATAGCGATAAACGGAAACGGAGCGATCAGTATCCGCAGGGGAGCGACCGTTCGGCTGCCATCCGGCCCTAACCCTCAATTACACCATGTCCAAGCCAATGTGGAGCTCCATCTATTAACTCAATACAGAGAGCAAACAGGAACCAGATGATGCACAGA
Source organism: Tachysurus vachellii (assembly GCF_030014155.1). Classification (NCBI taxonomy): domain Eukaryota; kingdom Metazoa; phylum Chordata; class Actinopteri; order Siluriformes; family Bagridae; genus Tachysurus; species Tachysurus vachellii. Next base: position 1,996,200 of record NC_083470.1, read on the forward strand.
ATCAGAGAACTATATTTATACACGGTACCTTGAACAAAATAAAAAAAACAACAACAATTCCTTCGATTTCTGCACATTAGTCGAGCTTTCGGATCTAAAAACAAAACCGGATCTTGTCTAATTAAACACAACCATCAATTACATTTGGTTCCATGTTTAATTGAGTAACTAGGGGGTGGGTGGGGGGTGGGTGGGGGGGGTTAATTACTTTTTCTCCCACAGTTGGACCAGGTAATGAAAAACATTTATTTCTTCAGTAGAATAAAGAATCATTTGAAATCCATATTTTCTGTTTATCCAAATCTGAGATAATGAAGTTTTACAAAGAGGCAAAAATAAGGGAAGGGGGCAAATACTTTTCCACAGCAACGTATATAGGGCAAGACTACAATGACTTACTCTGATGTAATGTCCAGTAGTGATGGGAGTCAGATTATTTAGATCAGAGCATCAATCAAAACAGACAAACGGACAATGTTAGGGGGCCAAGCACCAAAGGCTAGTAGACATCGTACTGTACGAGTTCTTCTTCTTAATACTACATTTATTACAGCAATGCTATATATGACATTTGGCTTAGGGATATTGTACGTCACTTCAACACTCTAGCGCCACCAACAGGACAAAACTGGACATCTGAATGCAATAACAACTCACAGAGCAGCGTCATAGAAGTACAACATTCATTCATTCTCTCATTCATCTTCTACCGCTTATCCGAACTACCTCGGGTCACGGGGAGCCTGTGTCTATCTCAGGCGTCATCGGGCATCAAGGCAGGATACACCCTGGACGGAGTGCCAACCCATCACAGGGCACACACACACACTCTCATTCACTCACACAATCACACACTACGGACAATTTTCCAGAGATGCCAATCAACCTACCATGCATGTCTTTGGACCGGGGGAGGAAACCGGAGTACCCGGAGGAAACCCCCGAGGCACGGGGAGAACATGCAAACTCCACACACACAAGGTGGAGGTGGGAATCGAACCCCCAACCCTGGAGGTGTGAGGCGAACGTGCTAACCACTAAGCTAACACGTTCTGAGCTAACAAAAAAGCTTTGACCGAGAACAGGAAGTGAGGTAATAACTCAGTAATGTGATGTTTTTGTCATCAGATTTGGAACAAGTGCTTTTGCTCTCAGTGGCTTCTGATTTTCCTGTCACTAAGAGCTCGGGTTATAAAGTGCTTGGCCCCCTAATCGCTGCTTGCAGCTATAGTTTGTGTTCATGATTTTTCTGCTTTATGTATGAAAGTGTCCAAGCAAACGGTCCAGAACCTTCTGATCACATCAATCACATTTTTATACTAAAATATATATTTAGATCATTATTTAATTAATTATTTACAAGGTGCAACAAACATACACCGATCAACACAAGTGTTTCATTTCCACTTATCCTGAAAACTGAAGGCTCTCAAATTCACAAACTACATCATACACACCACGTCTTCAACCCGCTGCAGCATGCACACACACACACACACACACACACACACACACATACATACACACACACATACATACACACACACACACATACATAACACACACACAGATCACACACATACATACACACCACGTCTTCAACCCACTGCAGCATGCACACACACACACACACACACACACACACATACACACACACATACATACACACACACAAACAGACACACACATCACACACATACATACAGACACACACACACATCACACACACAGACACACACACATCACACACACAGATCCCACACATACATCACACACACACACCCAAACATCACACACACACACATCACACTCTCTCACACACACATCACACTCTCTCACACACATCACACACACACATCACACTCTCACACACAGATCACACACATCACACACACACAGATCACACACACACAGATCACACACATCACATACACAGATCACACACAGATCACACACATCACACACACAGATCACACACATACATACACACACACACCCACACACACACACAGATCAAACACATCACACACACATCACACTCTCACACACAAACACAGATCACACACATACATACACACATCATACACACACACATCACCCACACACCATACTCTCACACACACAGATCACACACATACATACACACAGAGACACACACACCCACACAGCACACTCACACCCAAAGACACACATCACACACATACATACACACATCATACACACATCACACTCTCACACACAAACACAGATCACACACATACATACACACATCATACACACACATCACCCACACACCATAATCTCACACACACAGATCACACACATGCATACACACACATCTCTCTCTCACACACACACATCACACCAACAGTTCAGGTGGTTTTAAACACATTCAGATTAAATCACACAGAAAAAGTGAGATCATCACCTACCTCATGAATATAAAAAAGGAGTCATGTATACGATTCGACTCACCTTAAAGAGAAACAGACACATTTAGGTCATCATCGCACCCTGATTTGAATGTTAATACAATATTTAAATGAGGGCACCGGATATTACTTCTCATCTGAAGTGTGTAAATGAGATTAGTATCTGAACTGTTCCTGTAGAGAGGCTTAAACACCGATCTCTCCTTTTTTACAAGTCTTTCTGCACTTCACACTCATTATTATTTAGTCTGAAATGACCCTCGGTGTAAAAGCCCAGCGTTAATTGATATTTACTTTGATATGAACAGAATCTTTCTGCTTCAAGACATAAAGAGCTGTTAGAACACAGAAATGGAGCAAGAGCGCCCCCTACAGACAGACACATGGAACATTCAACACATCACAAATGAGATATTTATAGATTTACACACCTTAAAATAAAATAAAATAATAATAATAAAAAAAAACATTTAACATCTCATTTTAATGTTTATTTACACTGTCAGCTCTTTGGCAAAACCTTCAGTTATAACGAGACGAAGCTCTAGTTTTATTTTGTCTCTGTGATGCAGGTTATAGGAAAAGGACGCGGTGTGACGGAGCAGAGACACTGTCACCAAACCTCTGACTGTTAGAGAGCGCTGACACTGGAGACTCCTTACACACACGTTTATGCTGTCGTCTAATCAGCTCGTCGTGTAGCGGCAGCATGAAGCATAAACTCCTGCAGGTGCAGCTCGAGAGCTTCAGGTAACTTTCACATCTAACATCAGAATGACAGAAAAAGTCTGATCTCTGTGCCTGTAACTGTGGCATGCTTGTTGGCATCAGATGTGCCGGGATGAGTGTATCAATAACTGTTGAACATTTGTCTTATTTATACAACTGAGCGGTTGAGGCTTAAGGGCCTTGCTCAGGGGCCCAGGAACAGCTCGGTGGTCCTGGGATTTGAACTCACGACCTTTCGATCGGTGGTCCAGCATCCGGACACTGCAGAGTTTACACAGAAAAAAAAACATCTGGGTTGGAGTTCATCTGCTGTAAGACAAGAAGAGGAACCTGAAGCTCTAATGGGTGTGCGCACACACACACACACACACACACACACACACACACGTGCGCACACACACAGGACTGGAAAAAGGCCAGGTGAGTTTGTTCTAATCTCATGATTACAGACCTCCGTATGAATAAGGAGGTGTGAAGTGTAGAAACGTGTCCTCACATCACGTGTCCTCACATCACGTGTCCTCACATCACGTGTCCTCACAGAAAGCATCACCACAATCAGTTATTCCACACAGTTTTCCCAAATGTCTCTGTGAACAAGCTGTTACTATAGAAACCATCACATTAGACGTGTGTGTTTCTCTGATATTAGAGCCTACAGGCTGGACTGACCATCACAGGCTGCGTTTAGAAGCAGGAAAGAAGGCTGAGCTCCGGCATTGAGGTTAAGCATTTAAACACACACACACACACACACACACACACACACACACACACACACACACACAGTTAAACAACTGGAGAGCTTAACACAGACTTAAATCACACATGCAGTGCACACATGCAGTCTTGTAAGACACAGGTGTGTGTGTGTGTGTAAGGTCTTCAGCTCCATCTGTGTGTGTGTGTGTGTGTGTGTGAAGCATCTCAGCCTGCTGCTTTTACAGTGTGTGACGAACAGACCGTTAAAACTGAAAAGATAACCGAGACATATGAGAGAGTCCAGTGTGTGGTCTGAGGCACACACACACACACACACACACATTTATACACACATACATTCACATTGTAAGACACAGGTGCGTGTGTGTAAAAGTTCTTCAGCTCCATACGTGTGTGTGTGATGCGTCTCATTCACATGAGAGAGTCCATTGTGTGGTCTGAGGCACATACATACAGTACATTAACACACACATTCACACACATTCTCACACACACACACACATACACTCCCTGACAAAAGTCTTATATGCAAGGTTGAGGCCTCTAGATTCTGCTTATTTTACCAAAATAAAATCTTGCCTTGATTTTTAATTATTTAATTAGACAGAAATTGGACAGAAAGGTCAGACTTTGCTTAGACAAAAGTCAGAAATAACACTTAACAGAAATAACGTACAGTAGAGCTTCCGGTGGCGCGCGCTGCAAGATGGCTGCACAACACTAGGCTCCCGAATATTAACCTCTTATTTCTAGTTATTCATGTCATACAGAGGGAACATTGTCTCTTTTTGACAACTGGTGTATTCTAATACAAAGATGGCAACCGGCAAAAAATCGATTTCTCCCCAAAAGTCTGCTACGACCAGCAAACGCCTCAAAACACTCGACGACGATGTTGCCTCGATTGTTAGCCACGCAATCGAAGCACAACAGGAGGCTATGCGAGAAATGGTTTCTTGTATGTTGACGGAGGCGATAAAGACGGCTCTCGATCCATTCAGCGACTACATTAAAGAAAACGGCGCTGAATGAAACAAGAAATTGACTCTCTGAGTAGTAGTATGGCGTCGATTACAACGAAAGTGGACAATCTTCAAGGTGGTTTACGCAATTCAAAGAAGGATACGAACTTTTGCTTGACTCAGTTAGAGCAGATTCAACGAAAATGCAACGGCCTCGAAGATCGGTCACGTCGCAATAACGTTCGTCTGCTGAATCTACCAACAGGAATGGAAGGCGACGACCCCATCGGTTTTCTACAGAAAATGTTGCCTAAATGGATCCCTGACCTTTCGACGCGCTCTTGCCAGATCGAGATCGACAGAGCCCATCGCGTCTATTCGAACTCCAACTCATCTAAACCACGATCGATGATATTTCGGCTTCTTTGCTGTCCTGACAGGCAAGCCATCCTTCAAGGAGCACGTAAAGCAAAACCCACCTTGCCCGGAGGAGCGCGTCCGGAATTCTACGCTCGTGACTACAGTCACGAGACGGCACAAAAAAGGAAGCCGTTTTCAACCGTAAGATCCAAACTTGACCAGAAAGGTGGTGAAACTTTCCTTATCTACCCAGAATTGCTGAAAGTTACTTACAAAGGTCAGAAAAACTCGGTTGAATCTCCGGAGGACGCTGAAAAGTATCTGGAGGGTCTTAACGAAACAACGACACCGACTGCTCGCAGATCCTTAAGATTTCCGCCTGAGGAGTCAATGGACTTATAATCGCTTTTGGTAACAGATTTGTTTAATACAAGAACTAGAAACCAGTTCAGCGTTTGCTCATGATTCAGCACATCAGAGTGAAATGGTAACATTCCTATTTTTATATGGCACTTTATTTAATTGTTTATTCTATTTTTATTTTTATACCTCATGTGCGGACTGTTAGATATTGCTTTGTAGAGAGTTTAGTTGAAGTACTGTAAGCTCGCTAACCTTGAAAAGGTGGGCCTCAGCCTCAGGCCTCATAACATCACATGTTATATGATTATTCTGAGTTCTGTAATAATCGTCTTATAATCCTACATTTCTCTGTTTGTTTAAATCATAGAGCGGTGGTATTCACTATTTTTTTCATGTGAGCCACACTGACAGGACAAAGTCAATATTAGAGCCACTTTCACCACAAAGTATGCCAAGTTATTCAGTCTTAAATATCTTATCTGCTTAAATACAATGTACAATATTGCAATACAATAATTACTCGAGTTGCGGATGACGCATGCTCCCCATCAGTTACCTCTTTGTCACTGTCACATTGCTTTGTCGCTGTTCATTTTGTGTGCGGGATTGTTTGATAAGAAATCGATCCATTTTTTAGTCCGTGTGTGTTCAGTAAACACAAGTTGTTAACTAGCATGAAACACAAACTAGCTTCTGACAGGCCGCCAAAAACTGACTATTGTGCAGAACGCAGTGAGTCAGTGACGGGTCAAATAATATATAAATATATATTATTATTTGTAATAGAGCACATTCGTTTTTCTATGCTTCCCTGATTGTTTTTAATGTTATTTAAATGAAAAATAAATTTTAACCACATGATCCTATCGTCGTATTATTTACTGCCATGCGAGCCGCATATTAAAGCTTGCCGAGCCGCGCAACGAGTAACACTGTCATAGAGGTTAATACATTAATATATTTTATTAACATATATATATTTTATTACCTGAGAAGATTTATTATATATATTTTATTGCTGTAAGAAAGACAAGGAAAGCAAGGTCTCCGTAATATAGTTTTTTTTTTTTATATACAGTAGTTTGTGTGTGTTTCCAAAATATTTTCATAATAAAGAAAAACAGGACAAATCTGTGCAGTTTGTTTCTGTGTAAGAACAAAATGATCGGAACACAATTGTCTGTGATTCCAGGGGCACCAGGTGAAATCTTGCCTAGGGCAGCAAATTGGCCAGGTAAATAGTGTTCTAGACATTGCCTCGCGATCGCCACAGATGTTTGCTAAAAGGGTTATAGGGGGGAGGGAGGGGGGGGGGCGCTTAGGCGCGTAAAGCACCGTCTCTCAATGTTAGGGGGTTGAATTCTCCGATTAAACGTACTCGGGTTTTAGATCTTATGCACAGAAAGAAAATCGATGTAGCGTTTCTTCAAGAAATCCATCTTACTGCGATGGACACCCAAAGAACGCAAGGCGTTATATTCCCATAATATCATCATGTTGTAAGTCTAAAAAACAAGGGGTGACAATTCTTAAGCGTAATTCTAATTTTATTGTTGAACATAAAGGCTCTGATGACGATGGCCGAGTTGCGTATTGTTGTGCCTTAATTGAAGGAAATAGGTATGTATTTGTTAATATATACTGTATATGCCCCAAACTCATATGATAAGTATTGAAAACTCTTTTATCTCTTCATAACTATTCAATCGTCATTGGATCAGACATGAATGCTGTGTTTGAGACGGCTTTGGATCGCTCCAATCCTTCAATTTCAGTAACACAGTCTCGTTCTTCTGCAGCACTGAGATTGTTTAGTAAAGACCTAGATTTATGTGATGCCTGGCGTTTACATAATCCAACAGCTAAAGAATACACCTATTGTTCCTCAAGCCACAAATCATTTTCAAAAATTGATTATATTTTACTTTCATCTACGCTACTCTCAGATCTAATACACATCGAGTTCCTACCACAACGTGTTTCTGACCATAATGCTGTATTAGCACATCTCCAGATAAAGAGATTTAACACTCTACTTTTACAAAACGAGGAATTCCTATCTCAACTGAGACCAGAACTGACTGAGTTTATTACATTGACTCAAAACTCAGTCTCCAACAATGATATGCTATGGGCATCTATCAAAGGCTTTTTAAGGAACAAAGCCATTACCTTTTCTGCTAGACTTAAAAAGAAGTATTTTGAAAAAATATTATTATATTAGTATTATAATAGTATTATAAAAAAAGATGTGGGGACTTACAACTTTTCCAATATTAACCTACATGAGTTAAATGTGGAAAGGGCTGCACTCAATGATTTGCTTCGCAGAAGAGCAGAATATCTTGTGTATATTACGAAACAGAAATACTATACAGATGGAAGCAGACCGAGCCGGCTCCTTGCACTTACTCTGAAAAAACATCCACATCCCAAAGATATTAACAAAATATTCATGTCACTCATTCATTCATTTTCTACCGCTTATCTGAACTACCTCGGGTCACGGGGAGCCTGTGCCTATCTCAGGCGTCATCGGGCATCAAGGCAGGATACACCCTGGACGGAGTGCCAACCCATCACACACACACACACACACTCTCATTCACTCACGCAATCACACACTACGGACAATTTTCCAGAGATGCCAATCAACCTACCATGCATGTCTTTGGACCGGGGGAGGAAACCGGAGTACCCGGAGGAAACCCCCGAGGCACGGGGAGAACATGCAAACCCCACACACACAAGGTGGAGGCGGCTTCTCAGTGGCTTCTGATTTTCCTGTCACTAAGAGCTCGGGTTATAAAGTGCTTGGCCCCCTAATCGCTGCTTGCAGCTATATTTTGTGTTCATGATTTTTCTGCTTTATGTATGAAAGTGTCCAAGCAAACGGTCCAGAACCTTCTGATCACATCAATCACATTTTTATACTAAAATATATATTTAGATCATTATTTAATTAATTATTTACAAGGTGCGACAAACATACACCGATCAACACAAGTGTTTCATTTCCACTTATCCTGAAAACTGAAGGCTCTCAAATTCACAAACTACATCATACACACCACGTCTTCAACCCGCTGCAGCATGCATGCACACACACACACACACGGAGGAAACCAGAGTACCCGGAGGAAACCCCCGAGGCACGGGGAGAACATGCAAACTCCACACACACAAGGAGGAGGCGGGAATCGAACCCCGACCCTGGAGGTGTGAGGCGAACGTGCTAACCACTAAGCCACCGTGCCGCCCGGGAAGCAGATCTGACTCCCTATAATAGAAGCATTGATTGGGTTAATACATTCCACGCGTCCTCAAACCCTAACCACAAATTCATTCACTTTAATATTATTCACAGAGCATATTTAACCACACGTATACGTTATGCGATGGGTATTTCACCCCAGCCGTATTGCATGTTTTGCGGATCAGGTTGACTTGACACTTTCAGGCATATGTTATGGGACTGTCCAGGTGTACAAAAATTCTGGGACATCGTGCTTGATGGTGTATATAAGGTTATCGGGATTCGTTTTCCTAAGGATCCTGTTATTTTGTTGTTGAATGATAATTCCCAGTTTTCTGTAAATGGGAAACAACAGAAATTTTGACTAGCAGCTTTGACTGCGGCAAAGAAACTATTAGTTCAACGCTGGAAACCCCCGCATGACCTTTCTGCTAAGCACTGGATTCACTCCTTATTAGAAATACTATATCAGGAACTGTCTTCTGCAGGGACTAATCACACAAAGCCTGCTACTCTGTCTATGTGGCAGAACTGGATTTTCATAGCATCGAAGATTTTGGTTATTTAGTCTAAAGTTGTTATTCGGTTGTTAATATTACAACCGATTCGATTTGTATATTTTTGTGTATATTTCTTTGAGCTTATTTCTGTTGTACTTTTGATTTACATGAGTCCTGGGGTGCAGTGGGATAGGGGTGGGATGGGGGGTGGTTGTGGGTGGGTATTGGTTTTAAAAGGTTTTCTCTCTTTCTGTTGTGTTGTATTTTTGCATGTTCTATCAAAATAAAACCAGTGAATTACAAAAAAAAAAGAAAAAAAAAAAAGAAATAACGTACAGTACAGAACAAAGTCATGGTGCAGTGGAAAAAGAATTAATATTGTGTATCACACACACACACACACACACACAGTTAAACAACTGGAGAGCTCAACACAGACTTAAATCACACATGCAGTCTTGTAAGACCCAGGTGTGTGTGTGTGTGTAAAAGGTCTTCAGCTCCATCCGTGTGTGTGTGTGTGTGTGTGTGTGTGTGTGTGTTTATACACAAACACAAACTCACACATTTATACACCAACAAACATTCCCACACACACACTCACATACATTCTCTCATTCACACATTTATACACACACCATTATACAGTTATATACACACACATTTATACACACACACACACATTTATACACACACACACACATTTATACACACACACACACATTTATACACACACACACACATTTATACACACACACACACACACATTTATACACACACACACATTTATACACACACACACATTTATACACACACACACATTTATACACACACACACATTTATACACACACACACATTTATACACACACACACATTTATACACACACACACATTTATACACTCACACACATTTATACACTCACACACATTTACACACACACACTCAGAATCATTATAATCAATTCATTATCTTTTATTCTCTAAGATCTGGAAAAACTAAAAACAACAATTTTGCAATAATTATAATAATATAATAAACAAGGTGAAAGTGGACACGACGACGATAAACACACCACCCGCTAAAAACCCGTTTAACCCCCGAGGAGCAGGAGAAGAAAAACAAATAGCCCAAATGAATAAAGCTCCAGGTTCAGGTGTGTAAATATGATACAGTACGTCCAGTCAGTCTGAGGCTCTTACAGAACACTCAGAACTTACAGCTGCTTTAATCAAGGGAAACAACAACAGTTCAGAAACGTTGGTCTGGAGCTTCCAAACAAGCTCGAGTTCATCTGGGTCCTCACACACACACACGCACTCACTCACACACACACACACACTCACACAGTTTATATATATATATATATATATATTTTTTTTTACAATTTAATCCCTAGTCCCAAAGTCTTGCCCAGTGTTGCACCATTTGTCCTCCAAACACTTGTGTCCACACACACACACACACACACACACCAGCTCCAGAAATGATCCCTCGACAGATTAAGCTTTGTTCAGTGCCTTGGCTCCAGTCTTTCCTCTTCCACACACTGCATCGACACCTGCTGTGTTCACTTACTGTACGTGTGTGTTCTTATTTCACCTCAGCTACCGAATCAGCTACGACGTTTATTCTAGGTTTTATTTTCGCCGACTGCAGATGTTTTTTGACTGAATTAAACGTTGATGTCGTCGCTCGTTGTCTCTTTATTGGGTCAACGAATCGATTTCTTGAAACGAATCGATGCGTCGTCTTCATCACCCCCTACTGGATATATTTAGTACTGCGACAACGGATGCGAATAAAATCCGTGCGACTCCTGAAAAATAAATATATTCCGTTGAATTAAACCTTCAGGTGTTCGCTCTAAAAACAGTAACGAATATGAACAGCTGGTACGTTAACATAACATCGTTTCATAACTATATTAATGTAGCTGCCATTTTAATTTGCCATAACGCTTCGTCTGGGACGTTA
>NC_083470.1:2015000-2035000 GCF_030014155.1 Tachysurus vachellii
GGCAGGAGCGTGTAGGTGGGTTCAGGGGGCAGGAAGGCCAACTTAGCGGCTATACGGCTCGGGCATGGAGGACAGCAGAACAGGCAACACAGCTCACTGACAGACAGGCCATTCATCGTCAACTGTAGGGGGGAGAGAGAGAGAGAGAGAGAGAGAGAGAGAGAGAGAGAGAGAGAGAGAGAGAGAGAGAGAGACAGACAGATAGACAGACAGAGGGGGGAGAGAAAGAGACATACACAGGGAGAGTCACACAGAAGGATGAGAGACAGTGAGAGAAAGAATGAGAGTGATGTAAAAGACAGAGTGAAATAAATAGAGAGATAGAGACAGAGATATAAATAGAGAGAGAGAGAGAGATGGATGATGTAACAGAGAGATGATTCAACAGTATCACTGTAAATCCTCCTACAGAAGCCATTGTTGCTCTATAGATGAAGCGCTGCTGCTTTTGGAAAGGGATTGGGCACAAGACCCGATGCTGTGCCTTGGCACTAAGAGTCCACTCAGATTTAACCTGGATTACACTGACCTGTATAAACACCCATCAAACCAAAAGACCATCACATCACAACTGTTGAATTACTAAATAATAATAATAATAATAATAATAATAAAATGAAGCCTAGGCTATCAGCACAAAGTCGGGAAAACCCTCAGCACACTCCACATTAATTATTTAATCACTTCTCAACTTTAACTGAGCTGTAATTACACTCAATTATAACTAATAATCGTCTACTCAAAGAACACAATCAGATTTATTAATACTAATCATTTCCCCTGAGGAGACGATCCATTCTTCCCAACGGAGTCAAAAAAATCCACCGGGTTAATCCTCACGCCGCGTGATTTTCGCTGAGCAGGAGAGGATCTTTACCAGCAAGTCATGAATAATTAGCGTGAAAATGAAACACAACCCTATGGACATGTAAAGAAGAGAGATCTAACCAGGCCACTGGGCAAAACATACATCCATGTTAAATACGTGAAAGGTCAGGAAAATGACGAGACTATTATAACACATCTTCACCGAGCAGCTTATAAGATTTAGGTAAAGATACAGAAATCTTTACCTCTGACACTGGAGACTCCTTCTGTAAGCGTTAAATGAACGTCTCCTCACCAGATCCACCATTAAACACACATCTATTTTACTATAGAAACCATGACGTGTAACACAGTATGAACAGAAAAAGAAAAAAAACAAATCCTACAGTTTTTTTTAATATACGTTTAAGGATGTTGGAAAATGGACGAATATTTTAAAGAGGATTTAATAAAGAATTCTCGACACGTGACCCATAATAAATAGATAAATGGCTGAGAAAGCACATAAATGAGGCAATAATAATTAAAAAATGTTAAATATTGAAAATATAGATTAGTATAGATGCTTAAATAAACATAAGATTATATAAATTTATAAAAAAAAAATTGTCATTTAGATAATACAATTGTTTCTAAATAAATAAAAGACATGTAATAAAATGTAAGATCATTTAAACTAAGTGTTATTAATTATATTAGTTTAGATGATTTTACATTATTATTATTATTATCATAGAATAAATGAATGTAAAATATAGCTGAAGCTAGTCAGTGTAGCAAGAGTTAAGCTAACATTATTAATCCGTCGTGTAAAATAAATCATTTAACGTCTTCAATAACAAACCAGGTGTTGTTTTATTTTTTTAGGAGCATTTCCTCTAACAGAATGTTTCACACCTCAGGGCTAATCAGCTAAGCTAGCAGCCAGAAAAGCTAATGCTAATGCTAAAGCTAATGCTAACCTGGAAACACCGCCGACTCCTCAGATCATAAGGAATAAAATGTTGGACATTTCGTCTTCTTCCTCCGACCACAGCTTATAGAAGTGATGACAGAGCAGCAGATGACACGGTGTGTGTGATGGCGGGTGATGAGCGAAAGCGACACCGAGCTGTCATTGATTAGTCTCGATGCTAACGATGCTAACGATGCTAACGAAGCCGCTTACACTTCCCTCCTCCTACTTACTACCTACTACACCGGAGAGCCGCATCCGGAAGTGACGTAGGCGCGAAGGCGGCGGAGCGTCTGCCATTTTGTTTGTTTGTTTGTTTGTTTGTTTAAGTGAATAAACAGAATTAAAAACTGAAGAACGAAGAATAAAGTCATAATGTTCGATGTTACCGAAATAAATAAAGGTCAAAAAATAAAGAGGATATATTATTTATTATTAAATTCGTGATACATAGAAAAAAACGTTGAAATATTTAATTTTAGATGGATTTTAAACTCTGAATACACTGATAACGTAATAGAGATAATAAAATAAAAGCTTTTATATGTAATGTTTATGACTAAAAATGGCAGTATTTTGAGAATATTGTGAAGATGTGCTGCTGAAGTGACACGGTTTATTTTACACACACAGGTGTTTATGTTGTCTTGGTCTTGTGCTCATTTGGTTTGAGGATCTATAATAATAACAATTATTATTCTTATTGTTATTATTATTATTGTTGTTGTTGTTGTTTTAATTGTTATTGTTGTTGTTATTATAATTCTTCTTATTATTATTATTAGAATTATTATTATTACTATTGTTGTTGTTGTTGTATTAGTTATTGTTATAATTCTTATTATTATTATTATAATTATTGTTATTGTTGTAGTAGTTATTGTTATAGTTATTGTTATTATTATTATTGTTGTTGTTATTATTATTATTATCATTATGTCATATACATGTAATCAACAGTGTCAACAACTGTAATAAATGTTAGAGTTTATAAATTGATTTAAAACCCTATTTAAACACTATTTATTGCTGTTGTTTCAGATCAATAGATGAGAGAATTGATTTGAAAGAATAAGATGCAATAATAAGATGCAAAATGCAACTTAAACACTTTTGTTTATGCAAAAACTATACAAAGGTATTAACATTGAAAAGTTGTATTATATTATATCTATTAATATTAGTCTTTATCAGACATGATTAGAAAGGCGTGTGATGTCTAAAATCCGAATAGACCGTGTGTGTGGTTTCATTTCCACGTGTCCTGGGGTTGTGACGTCAGGACAAGATGGCGGCGTTGTGCGCGAGGAGCTTGGGGAAGGTCGGCAGGCTGTTTTCACACAGCACGAGTTTCTCAGGCTGGAATCCGGTGCCGCTGTCCACGCGGCTCTGTGCGCGAGCTCACGGCGGCAGTGCGCAGGGACCTGCACGCGCTCTGAGACGGACCGGAAACGGCGGAGCGGCGCTCAGGTGTGTGTTCCTGCTCGGAGGTGGACTCGGTTTGTACCACAGCGTTAAACACACGGTGCAGAAGCAGCACGCGCAGCAGCACGAGGTCAGTCACGCTGATGTCACCATAACAATATTAGTCCTTATCAGACAAAAGTAGGATGTGGAGGTGCAGGTGGAAGTGGATGTAGATATGGAGGTGGAGGTGCAGGTGGATGTAGATATGGAGGTGCAGGTGGATATGGAGGTGGATGTGGATGTAGATATGGATGTGGAGGTGCAGGTGGATGTGGATGTAGATATGGATGTGGAGGTGCAGGTGGAGGTGCAGGTGGATGTGGATGTAGATGTGGAGGTGCAGGTGGATGTAGATATGGAAGTGGATGTAGATATGGAGGTGGATGTAGATATGGAGGTGGATGTAGATATGGAGGTGGATGTAGATATGGAGGTGGATGTAGATGTGCAGGTGGATGTAGATATGGATGTGGAGGTGCAGGTGGATATGGAGGTGGATGTGGAGGTGCAGGTGTATGTGGATGTAGATATGCAGGTGGATGTGGATGTAGATATGGATGTGGAGGTGCAGGTGGATATGGAGGTGGAGGTGGATGTGGATGTAGATATGCAGGTGGATGTAGATATGGATGTGGAGGTGCAGGTGGATATGCAGGTGGATGTGGATGTAGATATGCAGGTGGATGTAGATATGGAGGTGGAGGTGCAGGTGGATGTAGATATGGAGGTGGAGGTGGACTTGATGCACCTCCTTGTGTTACTTTCCTTTTTAAAAGGTGACATTACTTTCATTACTTTACTTTCCTTCTGGCGACATGTGGGACAGCGAGCGTTGGTGTCT
This sequence comes from Tachysurus vachellii, assembly GCF_030014155.1. Taxonomy (NCBI): domain Eukaryota; kingdom Metazoa; phylum Chordata; class Actinopteri; order Siluriformes; family Bagridae; genus Tachysurus; species Tachysurus vachellii. Next base: position 2,019,092 of record NC_083470.1, read on the forward strand.
AGACGTGGACGTGGTCTAGTAGAAGACAGTAGAGGTCACATGATCCGTAGTAAAACACACACACACACACACACTGCTTCTTCATCATCTTATGTGACGTGATGCAGATAAACTGCGAGGAATTTTTATAAACAAACGAATAAAATCTCCAAAATAAAGGAGATTACACAAAAGACAAAAGCAGCTCCGACCGGACATCAGAGAGAAGACAGGATGAGATGAACGCTAGGGTTAGAAGGTTGTGAGGGGGAAACTGTAGAAACATCAGACCACACGAAGCACGGGATTGGTCCGAGGAATGGTTTCAGCCAATCGTTGACGGGTTTGAGTTGTACCTGATTTGCATAATCATGTTGATTTGTATCGAATTGAAACGCTTTATTTTCTAGGCAGCTGATGAGGGACGGGATCTGAAGCTGACGCTGTATCAGTATAAAACCTGTCCGTTCTGCAGTAAAGTGCGAGCCTTCCTGGACTACCATGGCCTCCCGTACCAAGTGGTGGAGGTTAACCCCGTCATGCGGCAGGAGATCAAGTGGTCTACCTACAGGAAAGTTCCCATCCTGATGGTGAACGAAAGCGTGGTAAGTGCAGCGTGACGTTTCTACACGCGTTCCGAGTCGTCGCTCTGCGGTTAAACTCCGTCTTTCTGCTCCGCTTCTCTCCTGAGCAGCAGCTGAACGACTCGTCCGTGATCATTAGCGCACTGATGACGTACCTGATCAGCAGGTGAGTGATGTTCAGACTCCACATGGTCCTGAGCGTGTGACCCGGCGTGTGATTAATGCTCGGCTCGATCCGCAGGGAGAAGAGCGTTCCTGAGATCCTGAGCTGTTATCCTGAAATGAAGGCAAAGAACCACAGCGGCAAAGACGTGACCGAGTTCGGGAACAAGTACTGGGTGATGGTGGACGAAACCAGACACAGGCAGTTCTATCCAGAGAAAACGTCCAGGCAGTGAGACAGACACACACACACACACACACACACACAATGTGTTACATAGCATGATGGCTTAAAGATCATGAAAATCCAGCTACATTCATCCAATCACAATCCAGACTGCTGGTGGATTGTTTTGAACAGTGTGTGTGTGTGTGTGTGTGTGTGTGTGTGTGTGTGTGTGTGTGTTTTCAGAGAGGAAATAAAATGGCGTCAGTGGGCAGACGACTGGCTCGTGCACCTCATCTCCCCTAATGTGTACCGGACCCCGGCCGAGGCTCTGGCTTCCTTCGACTACATCGTCCGCGAAGGAAAGTTCGGAACCTTCGAAGGCTTCTTTGCCAAGTACGTAGGAGCAGCGGCCATGTGGCTCATCTCCAAACGGCTCAAGAGCAGGTCAGTGAACGCAGCGTAATTCCATCCTGCTTCATACACCGAGAGGTTTCGGTTAATCTGCCGTGTGATCTGTAATCACTGTAAACGACACGATACACAACACACACACACACACTGTTTCAAAGACGTCTCTCTGTCCTGTGTTATACGCAGCGAGCGTTAAGAATAAAAATTACAATCTGATCTAGGGCCGGGCGATAAAACGATAACGATATGTATCGCGATAGACACGTGATCGATATCATTAAAAAAAAGTGTTCGATAAAAGCTTCGATAATTTTTGTTCCTCTTCGGAAGAAAACAGAGGTCGCGAAGCAAGTTTGGTTGCATTAGCAAAGGCACTCGCTCTCTTGTAACCTAGCAACGTAGGGAGTGACACGTTAACAGCCAATCATGTAACAGTATCACGTTTGGTTGCGCCAAATCGTTGTCTCGTGCTGGTGCTGGATTCCTCTTCAGTAACCGGCGACCGATGAGCAGAAAATGAGCCGCAGCGAGCGAGGAAACGTCAGATCGCCAGTACGGCAGTTTTTTTGGATATTATAAGTCTGACCGTAGTCACGCCAACGTCGTCTGCACATTATGCAAGACCGTCATCCCTGCTATTTTATTACACTTTATTAAGCATTTCTTACATTTTCTTTCATTTTGCACCTTAAATGTTGAGATCATTGTTAAAGGTGCCCTGTCACACGTCTGAAGTTCACCATGGACTCTATAACATTGTTTTGTGGAAATAATGCCTTGGTTCCCTTGTTTCAATCCATTCTAGTGTGGTATAGAAAGCCTGCAGGAAGACTCAGCTCGATTTGCGCCAGTTCTCATGAATATTCAAATGAGCTATGCTGCTTGGCTCCGATTGGCTAACCGCTAGGATATGAGAGCGTGACTATTCATTCACCCGGCGCAATAAGTAGCCTAGGCTAGAGGACATTTGTTTACAATCACCTTGAATTGCGGCAGAACGGCTTCTTCACGAGCCCGTTGACGTTCAGCCGTCCTTGCTGTATAGGAAACTCACTGAGCTACACGAATTCTGGGGGCGCGGTCTCAAGTGGGAGAGCTCATGAATAGTAATGAGCTCAGTCACTCTGACGTCAGAGTGACCAGCTTTTCTAACTGACCTGATTTCTCCACTTATTTCTTTTAAGTGTCTAGAACTGACCGGGGAGGTAATAGTTCGTTTTCACATTCACGACACAACACAAACACATATGGACCGAACACATATCAAAAAATACAAGTAAAAACGGTTTTGTGTTGAAGGGCACCTTTAAGTGTTCATTGTGACTTTAGACTTATGTTTCCATTATAATTATGTGAGTTTTCCTGCTTGTTGACATTTCTGTCTTAATAACTGAGGGGATTACGATCAGAGGAAGGTTAAGTTTAAAATAAAAATGTTTATATGTAATATATTTTTCTCCTGGTCCTTATTTTAAATGGGTCATAAAATATATCAATAATTATCGATATCGACCGATACGAAACACTGATATCGTGATACAGTTTTCAGCCGTATCGCCCAACCCTAAGCTGCGATTTCGATATGATTATTTTTTTTTCCCCCCTCGTGCCCCTCGTGCCCTAAGACACAATCTGCAGGATGACGTGAGGCAGGACCTGTACAAGGCGGTGAACGACTGGGTGGCAGCCATCGGGAAAAACAAGAAATTCATGGGAGGAGAAAAACCCAACCTCGCCGACCTGGTAAAAGAAATAAATGAAAGACAGAACCGCACACTTCCTGTTTGTGTGAATGTGAACGATGAGCTGTAGACGGAGTTCTATTTGAACTCTAGTTTCTTCCTTCGTACGTGTTCTTTACGTCTCCTCCGTCTCTCTGTGTGAAGGCGGTGTTTGGTGTTCTGAGGGTCATGGAGGGTCTTCAGGCTTTCGACGACATGATGGAGAACACGAAAGTGAAGAAGTGGTACGGACGCATGCAGAACGCCCTGCGCCATCATCACCAGTGACACACACACACATACACACACACACACAGAGGTGCATGCACTGATTCTGATAATATATTTCTCTCGCTCATGTAACTATAAATAAAGAATATAAATGCCTCCTGAACTCTCCTAATCTGACGTGTAAAGTAATGGCACCCCATCGATCAATTTCAAACGCGAAACACACACAAACATCAAATTTCACTGCTTCCTTTTCGGTGTGCGCAAAAGTTCGGGTCTGTTTTACTGAATTAAAAGCCTAAAGATCAACAATTCGGTTCTATTAAAGAAAAGAAAGCCGAAAGAATCGGCGACTGTTTAAAAGTAGAAATAAAAGGTTCATTATAATAATGTACAATAAATAAAATAATTAACTGTTATGCATCTGTGTACATTGTAAGGAATATTCTGCTCCCCCACACCCCACCCCCGCCCCCACGTATATATTGTGCTTTTAAACGATAAAATCGTTTTTCCAATTTTACATTTCGAAAAGCTTCATACGAGAGTTTAATGTCAGAATTTGTCGTTAATAGTTAAATAAATAAACGCTTTGACGACCGTCCCGACGTGTTGCTCGGACGTGGACAGAAAAACATTTTAATGGAATTAAATGTCCTCTGCAAATGATCCAAAATGCAGCTGCACGGCTTGTTTTCAACCTGCCAAAGTTCTCCATATCCCTCCACTGGCTTCCGGTAGCTGCACGCATTAGATTCAAAACACTGATGCTGGCCTACAAAGCCAAAAACAGACCAGCTCCCTCTTACCTCAAAGCCCTCATCACTCCTCGCACTGCACCCCGCACCCTCAGATCTACAGCACTGCTCGACTGGTTCCACCATCTCTCAGGGTAAGAGGTAAGTTTACTACAAGACTCTTCTCTGTTCTGGCACCAAGGTGGTGGAACGAACGTCCCCTAGAGGTCCGGACAGCTGAGTCACTGGATATTTTCAAGCGGCGGTTGAAGACCTACTTATTCAGGAAACACTTCAACTAGCACTTCTTTCCTTATCTTTTGCATTTAAAAAAAAACAAACAAAAAAAAAAAACACACCTTTGACACTTTTTCATTGTAACTTTGAACAAATGTTTTAAACTCATGGTATCTTAAGTATGTAACTTAGTGATCCAGCATTAATGTATTCAATGTTAGAGATTTAAGCACTTATGTACGTCGCTCTGGATAAGGGCGTCTGTCACATGCTGTAAATGTAAAAAGTGAAAAATCCCTGAGAACAAAACCGACTCTACGCTGCAAGTCGTTTTAAAATAAACTTTGATTTTATTGTTTGTACTCTTACACATCAAAAAAAAAAAAAAAAAAACACACACAACAAATCCCTAAAATGAAAATAAAAAAAGAAATAAAACTGGGTGGTGTGTCTGAGGTCTGCGTGTCACAGAAGAAAAAAAAAACCTGACTGATGATTTTAATAAACAATGAAGGCAAAAACTGCAGCTGGAGTTTTATCATGATTTAAACATACAAACCAACTCGATCTGCTCTCGTTACTGCTTTCTGAGGTTTGCTGCGGTTTAATCGTTTCCATACTTTCCTTTTTAATTAAAACTAATCTGTGTGAAACATAATAATCTGTGTGTAATAATCGTCACTGAGAAACTCGCAACGTCCTGCTGGTCAGAGGCTGCAACATGCGAAGGAGCTCGTTAAGTGACACTGAGATGCTTATTGAGCTTCGTGTCGCTTCAGATTTATAAGACCGGCTGTGAACCTTGTGTTTGATCACGTCAGTACTAATCCCACCTAAACACAACTCACAATGGGTTATGTACCGTGCATAAGTATTCACCCCCCTCTTTTATTTATTATAAATAACTAAAGGAGACGTCCGGAAGCATCGAAGTCCCTTAAATTACAGTAGTCAAGCTGTGTGTAGTGAAAGTATCTGATCCCACACACCTAAACACACAGCACCATGAAGACCTAACCAGGAAGGAGCTACCAAAACAAGTCTGAGCAGGAAAGAAAGAGAGACGGAAGGGAACTGTAGAGACATGAGGAAAGCTGTGTGATGGATAATCAGAAAGTTGGACATGATGGAAGAAAGACACAGTGAATCTTTCAGCCTTGGGACACGGCTCCATGTTAGGCAGGGTGGTGCCTTTGGTTGCTTCTCAGGACGTTCTTAGATCCTGAGATATTGTACAGGTGACTCTTTAGAGCTTCTGTAACACTCCAACACACCACCTTGATGTTTTGTTTGTGGCCTATTACATGTAGATTCATGACATAATCTTCGAGAGGGGGGTGAATACTTATGCAACAGGCCTTGCATTATACTTCAAAATAAGCGTTAAGTCTGAAGACTGAGTCAAGCTTAAACCTTCACACTAGCTATAGGAGTTAAATCTGTTTAAAGGTTAACGGGTAACTATGGGGACGAGTCGCAGTATTAAGCGTCTTCTGAACTAAAAATAAAAGTTCTCTAATAAACATGCGAGTGTGTAAACAGTCAGCGATGAGACCTGCCCCACCTTTACACGGACACACAAATCACGCGGTTCTTGCTGTTTGAAGCCCCGCCCCCTTGTGTGATTGACAGCCGTGTCGACGTTTGTGAAAAGCATATTGAGTTTTTTATTTGTTTGAAATCTTCTGTACCATTGTTAAGTTTAAATAAATTTAAAAAAAAAAAAAAAAGACGAGCGGCCATCAAAACTATACAATGATGCTTAAAGACGAATACTGTAGAAACCCTGCGTCACGGCCCCGAACCCCTCCCACGCCCACTCGACCACGCCCACCGACTTCAGCCCTTTTGACTAGAAAACAAAGACACCACCCACCCCACCGCCCACCCCCTATCCAACACACACACACACACACTCATCCTTCATATCTCTGCTGGGATACGAGGAGCAGATAAGCACTGGATACATACATATATGAGAACATACACAAAGTTTATGACACATTCTCTCATCCTCGTCTACCCTCATCATCTTCTACGCTGGATTATAACTATATGGATAAAGTAGCCATGTGGTATATAAACATGTTTAACAACAACAACAAAAAAAAATATACGGTTGTGGTTTTACGATGTCACATCATGATGTTCGGAAAATAAGAACAGTATTGCGCGGTGTGACGTATCGTATAAACCACAGCTATTAATTAGCACAAAGCTGCAGTTTGGCGCGTGTGTCGCATCGTGACAGCGATGTAAAGCTTCGGTCCTCATCGCCATACAGGAGCCAAGTCTCATCCTGGAAACGGCGATGACTTCCTGTGTGACATCAGCAAAGCACGGCGTGTTCACGTTTACGATGCGTCCGCAATTCGCTGGTCTGCTGGTGGTCAGGAATATTTGTGGTCGACGAGAGAAATCGAATTTGTTCGGCGTTAGCGACGGCGTCCGAGAACCCGATTTACCGTCCGACCGTCCTCCGACGTTTGTGCTCGGGTCGTCGCCACGGCGTTGTGCTTCGAGTTTGGTGGAGAGTCTCCTGTCTGTGGCTCGACAGCTTCATGTAGTCGGAAGTTTATATAAAGGACAAGGAAATGCTTCCTCCGAATACATGCTTCCAGCACAACTCCAGCAGATAAAAATATTTAAAAAAAAACAACCTAAATTAATAATAATAATAATAATAATAATAATAACAATAATAATAATAATAATAATAATAATAAATAGGATGCAATCACACTTCGATCTAACTACAATATATTAATATAGATCCTCTGAGAACGCTTTCATACGCTCAGCAAAACAGGAAAGGGGGAAAAATGAGAGAAATAAACTTCAAGTTGAAAGAGAAATTCTGATAAACTGATAAATCAATGACAAAAAAAAAAAAAAAAAAAATCATAAAAGGACTAAAATGCTGAAAGTCTTTGCCCCATAAACCTCCCTCTCTAAACTAGCACGGCCTGAGAAAAGAAAATGTAAATGTCCTCCCTTTAAAACAAAAACAAAAACAAAGCGCCCACCAGACCGAATCACCCCCCTTGACTTTCGACCCCCCACACACACACACACACGCGCGCGCACGCACACACACAGTTACATCACTAAGAGAGGGTCAGTGGAGATGCAGTGTGCAGCGCTTAGTCCTACGATGGAGAAAAGAAGCTAGATCGGAAATCGGTGCCGTCGTTGTTCTGATGAAACCTGCAGGTCAAACAAGTGTCCGTTGTTTTTTTTCCCCTCGGTCCTCATAACTTCTGGATCTTCTCTGCCACCACAATGGGGTTCTCTTTGCGGATCTGAGCGGCCGCTGCTCCTCTGTAGTCGTACGGACAGTCGTGTTTGTCAGAGTAGCGGTGGACGGCGCAGAACAGGTTACCGCAGCGACAGTCAAAACCTAAAGAGAGTGAGAGAGAGAGAGAGAGAGAGAGAGAGTGAGAGAGAGAGAGAGAGCGCGGGAAAGAGTGAGAAAGTGGGAGAGAGAGTGGGAGAAGGAGGGGAGAGTGGGAGAGAGAGCGGGAGAGAGAGTGAGAGAACGCGAGAGAGAGAGCAGGAAAGAGAGTGAGAAAGCGGGAGAGAGAGTGAGAAAGCGGGAGAAGGAGGGAGGAGCGGGAGAGAGAGTGAGAGAGTGCGAGAGCAAGAGAGAGAGCGGGAAAGAGTGAGAAAATGGGAGAGAGTGGGAGAAGGAGGGGAAGCAGGAGAGAGAGCGGGAAAGAGTGAGAAAGCGGGAGAAGGAGGGGGAAGCGGGAGGAGAGAGAGAGAGGGAGGGGAAGGGGGAGGGGGAAAGAGAGAGAAACATTGAGTTAATGGCAGTGTGATTTACCAACAGTTGTTTTTATTTATTAAAGCCACTTCATACACTTAACCATTTATAGGTACAGTTAATGTTGTGGAACGTCCAGTAAACAGGTTAGTTCCTGATCTCACTTACATTAGAGCTGCTCACCAGCCTCTCTTTTCTCTCTTGAAGTTAATAAGACAAAAAAAAGCAGCTTGTTACAAATATCTTGTTACTGACAGCACTGACACTGGAGAATAACAGCAGTGTTACTGACAGCACTGACACTGGAGAATAACAGCAGTGTTGCTGACAGCACTGACACTGGAGAATAACAGCAGTGTTACTGACAGCACTGACACTGGAGAATAACAGCAGTGTTACTGACAGCACTGACACTGGGGAATAACAGCAGTGTTGCTGACAGCACTGACACTGGAGAATAACAGCAGTGTTGCTGACAGCAGTGTTACTGACAGCACTGACACTGGAGAATAACAGCAGTGTTACTGACAGCACTGACACTGGAGAATAACAGCAGTGTTACTGACAGCACTGACACTGGAGAATAACAGCAGTGTTACTGACAGCACTGACACTGGAGAATAACAGCAGTGTTGCTGACAGCACTGACACTGGAGAATAACAGCAGTGTTACTGAGAGCACTGACACTGGAGAATAACAGCAGTGTTACTGACAGCACTGACACTGGAGAATAACAGCAGTGTTGCTGACAGCACTGACACTGGAGAATAACAGCAGTGTTACTGACAGCACTGACACTGGAGAATATCAGCAGTGTTACTGACAGCACTGACACTGGAGAATAACAGCAGTGTTGCTGACAGCAGTGTTACTGACAGCACTGACACTGGAGAATAACAGCAGTGTTACTGACAGCACTGACACTGGAGAATAACAGCAGTGTTGCTGACAGCACTGACACTGGAGAATAACAGCAGTGTTACTGACAGCACTGACACTGGAGAATAACAGCAGTGTTACTGACAGCACTGACACTGGGGAATAACAGCAGTGTTGCTGACAGCACTGACACTGGAGAATAACAGCAGTGTTGCTGACAGCAGTGTTACTGACAGCACTGACACTGGAGAATAACAGCAGTGTTACTGACAGCACTGACACTGGAGAATAACAGCAGTGTTACTGACAGCACTGACACTGGAGAATAACAGCAGTGTTACTGACAGCACTGACACTGGAGAATAACAGCAGTGTTGCTGACAGCACTGACACTGGAGAATAACAGCAGTGTTACTGACAGCACTGACACTGGAGAATAACAGCAGTGTTACTGACAGCACTGACACTGGAGAATAACAGCAGTGTTGCTGACAGCACTGACACTGGAGAATAACAGCAGTGTTACTGACAGCACTGACACTGGAGAATATCAGCAGTGTTACTGACAGCACTGACACTGGAGAATAACAGCAGTGTTGCTGACAGCAGTGTTACTGACAGCACTGACACTGGAGAATAACAGCAGTGTTACTGACAGCACTGACACTGGAGAATAACAGCAGTGTTGCTGACAGCACTGACACTGGAGAATAACAGCAGTGTTACTGACAGCACTGACACTGGAGAATAACAGCAGTGTTACTGACAGCACTGACACTGGAGAATAACAGCAGTGTTACTGACAGCATTGACACTGGAGAATAACAGCAGTGTTACTGACAGCACTGACACTGGAGAATAACAGCAGTGTTGCTGACAGCACTGACACTGGAGAATAACAGCAGTGTTACTGACAGCATTGACACTGGAGAATAACAGCAGTGTTACTGACAGCACTGACACTGGAGAATAACAGCAGTGTTACTGACAGCACTGACACTGGAGAATAACAGCAGTGTTACTGACAGCACTGACACTGGAGAATAACAGCAGTGTTGCTGACAGCACTGACACTGGAGAATAACAGCAGTGTTACTGACAGCACTGACACTGGAGAATAACAGCAGTGTTACTGACAGCACTGACACTGGAGAATAACAGCAGTGTTACTGACAGCATTGACACTGGAGAATAACAGCAGTGTTACTGACAGCACTGACACTGGAGAATAACAGCAGTGTTGCTGACAGCACTGACACTGGAGAATAACAGCAGTGTTACTGACAGCATTGACACTGGAGAATAACAGCAGTGTTACTGACAGCACTGACACTGGAGAATAACAGCAGTGTTACTGACAGCACTGACACTGGAGAATAACAGCAGTGTTACTGACAGCACTGACACTGGAGAATAACAGCAGTGTTACTGACAGCACTGACACTGGAGAATAACAGCAGTGTTACTGACACAACTGACACTGGAGAATAACAGCAGTGTTACTGACACAACTGACACTGGAGACTCCTTCCTTCTGTTACATAGTTAAATAACAGCCAGAGTTTAGATGACTGTAAAGTCAGTGTGCTGTAAACGGATTAGAACAAACACTGAGCTCACTGATAACATACATCCACAGACACCCCCACACCCACAGACCCGCCCACACAGACAGACCCACCCACAGACAGACCCACACCTTAACTTATAACTTACCTGTAAGTCCAACTTTTTTCCTGCAGCTGAAGCATCGGTTCTTCTTCTTGCTCTTGTCAGGTGTCTGATCTCCATCTGAGGAGGTCTGTGCTGCTTCTGCAGCTGGACCTGAGATTAAAAACAAACAACTAAATAAAATAAAGGGGAATCGTGTCACTATGTCATCCGTCGCTGTCTGAGACAGCCTTAAAAAATAATCTTTATTTAAACCCAAAGAAGTGAAACATGGAGGTTGGGAGACACAAAGTCTGCAGAAGGAATTGACAGACAGACAGACAGACAGACAGACAGACAGACACCTGTGCTTTTGGACGACGCTCCATCTTCCTCTTCCCCATCGGCGTCGGCTCGGTCTGAGTCTGTGGCTGCAGAGTCCTGGGAGATGCTCATGGCGGTCATCTGTTGAGTGACCGGACTGGACGAGCTGTTGTAAACACACACACACAGAGAGACACACACACACACAGACACACACACACACAGACAGACACACACACACACAGACAGACACACACACACAGACAGACACACACACACAGACAGACACACACACACAGACAGACACACACACACACAGACAGACACACACACACACACAGACAGACACACACACAGACAGACACACACACACACAGACAGACACACACACACACACACACAGACAGACACACACACACAGACAGACACACACACACACAGACAGACACACACACACACACACACACACAGACAGACAGACAGACACAGACAGACACACACACACAGACAGACACACACACACACACACAGACAGACACACACACACAGACAGACAGACACACACAGACAGACACACACAGACAGACACACACACAGACAGACACACACACAGACAGACACACACACAGACAGACACACACACAGACAGACACACACAGACAGACACACACAGACAGACACACACACACAGACAGACACACACACAGACAGACACACACAGACAGACACACACACAGACACACACACACACACACACACACACACACACACACAGACAGACAGACACACACACACAGACAGACACACACACAGACAGACACACACACAGACACACACACACACACACACACACACAGACACACACACACAAAAGATCTTAGGAACACGTATGCATTCTATTGTCCTGGCTACTTCTACAAACTCTAATTGTGTGAGAATCTTTTCGGCTGCCGGTTTTGGAAACGTGGTGTTAGAAACACGAATGAAGCCGAGACACGTCGTTATTCATGACTGCGATCGTATTGGAGTTTTACAAGGACACGTCCCTCAGCCAAAGGCTTGTGGCCATGAGGGAAATGGTACACGGTCTTACGATAACGTGATGGTCTTTTTCAAAAAGTTTTTTGGGTCATTAATCATAAATAACATCAAAATCTTAAGAGTATTTCAAGTATCATAATGCACGACCCCTACAGTGGCATGAAACCAAACCGAAGAAAAGAAAGTGTGTGTGTGTGTGTGTGTGTGTGTGTGTGTGTGTGTGTGTTTCTTTCACATATTTATTTATAAAAGTCAGTCGTCTACCTGGTCTCCTCTGAAGGAGCCACTACTTCAGACACAGGGTCAGGTTCCGTCTCCACAGTTACAGTGGGAGCTCCTGGAGACCCAGATGGAGATGTGGCAGCTAGAGAAGGATATAAGAAGAAGAAGAAGAAAAAAAAACATTGCTGCAAAGCTGCTGAAAATCACAAAATAAAACAAAGCTCCATCTCCATCTCACCTTTATCACCCGGTGGGCTGCTCCGCCCGCCCGCTTGCTGCCGCTGCAGGTGCTCCTTATAGCAGACGGAGCACATGCCGTTGGTACGGGGATTCCCGTAGAAGCCGCATCCCGTGGCGCAAAGCATCGGAACCTGCGTCTGATTCGTCTCTTGTGCCATCGCTCGCTCTCTGAGGAAAAAAATAAAGGGAGGGGGGGATGAAGGGGTGGGTGGGAGAGGGCAGGTCTGAGAGATAACGGGGTTTGATCGTTGGAGCGTGAAATACGCAACACGCATCACGACACGTACGACGACTACAACTAAGACGAAGTGTCGTGTTTTTGTTACCCAAAATATAAAATTAAATATTTTTAAAGATTCAAAATGAAACAAAACAGCAAAAAGAATCAAATCAGCTGCCTCACAATCAATGGAAGAGTTAAGGTCAGAAATGTTAAATATTACTGTACACTTTATATCAAATCATGGACCATAAGAAAATGAACTGATACTGGATCATCATCATCATCATCATCATCATCATCATCATCTTTAAAACAAATCCAAACTGTAACAGGGCTTTGAGAAATGAATCTAAGTATTAAAACAGATTAAACACACAGGAGCACTATGACTAACAGCATAACAGCATTTCTCTACACACACACAGACACACACACACACACACACACACACACAACTGGACATTTCTCTACACTAACACACACACACACACACAACTGGACATTTCTCTACACTAATACACACACACACACACAACTGGACATTTCTCTACACTAACACACACACAACTGGACATTTCTCTACACTAACACACACACACACAACTGGACAGTTCTCTACACTAACACACACAACTGGACATTTCTCTACACTAACACACACACACACACAACTGGACATTTCTCTACACTAACACACACACACAACTGGACATTTCTCTACACTAACACACACACAACTGGACATTCCTCTACACTAACACACACACACACACACACACACAACTGGACATTTCTCTACACTAACACACACACACACACACACACACACACAACTGGACAGTTCTCTACACTAATACACACACACAAACAACTGGACATTTCTCTACACTAACACACACACAACTGGACATTCCTCTACACTAACACACACACACAACTGGACATTTCTATACACTAACACACACACAACTGGACATTCCTCTACACTAACACACACACACAACTGGACATTTCTCTACACTAATACACACACACAAACAACTGGACATTTCTCTACACTAACACACACACACAACTGGACATTCCTCTACACTAACACACACACACAACTGGACATTTCTATACACTAACACACACACAACTGGACATTCCTCTACACTAACACACACACACAACTGGACATTTCTCTACACTAATACACACACACAAACAACTGGACATTTCTCTACACTAACACACACACACAACTGGACATTCCTCTACACTAACACACACACACACACACACACAACTGGACATTTCTCTACACTAACACACACACAACTGGACATTCCTCTACACTAACACACACACACACAACTGGACATTCCTCTACACTAACACACACACAACTGGACATTCCTCTACACTAACACACACACAACTGGACATTCCTCTACACTAACACACACACACACACACACACAACTGGACATTTCTCTACACTAACACACACACACACACACACACACACACACACACACAACTGGACAGTTCTCTACACTAATACACACACACAAACAACTGGACATTTCTCTACACTAACACACACACAACTGGACATTCCTCTACACTAACACACACACACACACACACAACTGGACATTTCTCTACACTAACACACACACACACAACTGGACAGTTCTCTACACTAACACACACACACACACACAACTGGACATTTCTCTACACTAACACACACACAACTGGACATTTCTCTACACTAACACACACACAACTGGACATTTCTCTACACTAACACACACAACTGGACATTTCTCTACACTAACACACACACAACTGGACATTCCTCTACACTAACACACACAACTGGACATTTCTCTACACTAACACACACACACAACTGGACATTCCTCTACACTAACACACACACACACACAACTGGACATTTCTCTACACTAACACACACACAACTGGACATTCCTCTACACTAACACACACACAACTGGACATTCCTCTACACTAACACACACACACACACAACTGGACATTTCTCTACACTAACACACACACACACACACACACACACACACACACAACTGGACAGTTCTCTACACTAATACACACACACAAACAACTGGACATTTCTCTACACTAACACACACACACACAACTGGACATTCCTCTACACTAACACACACAGACAGACACACACACACACAGACACACACACAGACAGACACACACACACACACAGACAGACACAGACACACACACGCAGACACAGGCGCACACACGCAGACACAGGCGCACACACGCAGACACAGGCACACACACAGACGCGCACACGCACACACGCACACAAACGGACACACGCACGCACACGCACAGACGGACAGACAGACAGACAGACACACAGACACACACAGACATAAGACTGGACACTTTTCTCTATAGATATGTGCAGGTTTATCATTTTATAAAAACCCTGACAGGAGTGCAGGTGTGTGTGTGTGTGTGTGTGTGTGTGTGTGGACTAAAATCGAGATAAATAAAATTAACTTTAGACTTTCATTTAGTGAAATTTCACGTTATTTGGGTTAGTTTTCAGTCTGCGTGAGACAGAGAGAGTGAGAGAGTGAGAGAGTGAATATAATATATAATACACAGCTACATAAAATACAACAAACACAAAACGCACAAATATAATTTTATGCATTTTAGCATTTTATATAAACCTGGTGCGCGTGCCATTGTTTTTACTGCTAAACATGTGTTAACTACTAACATCAGCTAAGCTCACATAATAACAACAACAATAATAACAACAACAATAATAATAATAATAAGAATGATAAACAATAATCTTATTAACATGTTTTTGTTCACAAAACAGGAATCTATAACCTCTTCAGATGAACAAACGTAACATAAAAGCAGATAAATAAACAGTTATAAAACTGGAATAAGTGCATAATTTCACGTGTGTTAATAATAGCGGTGTTAAAAAAAACGTTAGCATTAGCATTAGCTGTCAAGCGTTTAAAAAACGGCTAGTTACCGAAACGAGACACGTTTTGAGCCATAATACTACTAGTGATCGCGTCAGTCCTTATTTCACAACCGTGGACTGGTCTTAATGGTAATATTAATTTATTAATAAATAATGTGTTTACCTGTAATTTGGCTTGGGGGGGGGGGAAAGTCGACCTCTAATCCGCAGCTAATAACCAGGTCCGTGCTAACGCGGCCTTAGCAGCGCCGTCGCTCGAAACAACAGCGGCGGCCGCGTCCCAAATACACTATCCGTTCCCTTAATAAGGGCATTACGT
>NC_083470.1:2040000-2050000 GCF_030014155.1 Tachysurus vachellii
TTACTCCCTCTCTCTCTGTCTCACTCTCTCTCTCTGTCTCACTCTCTCTCTCGCACTCTCTCTGTATCTCTCACTCTCTCTCTCACTCTCTCTCTCTCTCTGTCTCACTCTCTCTCTCTGTCTCACTCTCTCTCTCGCACTCTCTCTGTATCTCTCACTCTCTCTCTCTCTCTCTCTCTCTCTCTGTCTCACTCTCTCTCTCTCTCGCTCTCTCTCTCTGTCTCTCTCTCTCTCTCTCTCTCTCTCTCTCTCTCTCTCTCTCTCTCTCCTTCACCCCTGACACTCTAGATTCCTTCCGTAAATGTTACATAGTTTTTTTATATTTTTATTTAACGAGCCCCTGTTAACGAGGTGTTACCGTAGAAACGATAGTGTGTTGTAAACAATCAGCATCCAGATTTCTTCGTATAGACGTGATTCAGCACTCACCCAGTTCTGTCTGCGTTAGCGGGAGTTGTTGCTCTACCGAGTCCACCGATTGGTTCAGAGTCAAACCCACTCCGCTGCTGACCATCTGCCCCACACGGGACCCCATGACGCTGTTGATACCCCCACTGAGGGCAGTGCGGGTCATCTCCACTCCCCCCATCATCACCCCCACCACCGCCTCCTTCGCTCCAGACACACACTGATACACCTTTCCTACTGTCTCAGACACGAGCTGGCAGCGCACACACACACACACACACACACACACACACAATTAGTGTTCTTTCATCTGTTCATATTATTTGTATTATTAGTAGTAGCAGTATTATTACTGTGATAATGACAGCACATTATTCCCACATATTCATTCATTCATTCACTCATCTTCTACCGCTTATCCGAACTATCTCGGGTCACGGGGAGCCTGTGCCTATCTCAGGCATCATCGGGCATCAAGGCAGGATACACCCTGGACGGAGTGCCAACCCATCGCAGGGCACACACACACACACATTCACTCACACAATCACACACTACGGACAATTTTCCAGAGATGCCAATCAACCTACCATGCATGTCTTTGGACCGGGGGAGGAAACCGGAGTACCCGGAGGAAACCCCCGAGGCACAGGGAGAACATGCAAACTCCACACACACAAGGTGGAGGCGGGAATCGAACCCCCAAAAAAAAAATTAAGTTCTTTGGGCTGTCACCTTGTCCGCTGGCTGGTGTAAGATGGGAAGCGTTTCCTCCATCTTGTCCAGGCCTTTCATGGCGTACGCATTCACCACAGCAACTGCCAAAAGAGGAGGAAATAAATAAATAAATAAATAAATAAATAAATATAAATCCAAGATCCAGATGATTTACTGTTCGTCATACAGAGGAAAAAAAGAAACGCAGAACATTTGAGAAAATTTCTCTAAAACAGTTGTCTCCAGAGTCAGTGCCCTGTGTGTGTGTGTGTGTGTGTGTGTGTGTGTGTGTGTGAGAGAGAGAGAGGGGTGTGGTTCTGACTTTGTGGCTCGAGTTTGTTCAGTAGAGGTTTAGTTCCTGAGCTGGCGGCGGTGCTCAGGGTACAAACTCCGCTCTCGGCCGCGTCGATCACTCCTCTAAGCATAGGGACGCTTTCCTTTGTGTTGCTGTAGGCGCTGCACACGGCGTCACACGCTGAGCTCACCAGGGCCAGGTTACTCACACGACACATCACACTCTGAACACACACACACACACACACACACACACACACACAACAGTTATGACGTGACACAAATGCTCAGATCAGTGACTCTGTAAGTTCATTTCCCTTAAACAGAATGACCCGAATTCCCTTACAGCTCTGTGTGTGTGTGTTTTCTTGTGTCAGTCTCACCTGTGTGTCCTGTGACGCCGGAGCTTCGTGTCCTGTGTCCATCTCGCCGTGGTTTCCGTTCTCAGCCATAATCACAGCACAAAATACCGACAAGTCCTGAAAACAGACGAGACGTGTAAAATCATTCGGACACTAATCCCTGAGCTCAGTTCTTCCAGTAAACTTTTCTTTCATAACGTCTGCACGGGTAATTATAACGTCTGGTACGGCGTCCCGGTGAGGGAACTGTTACTATGGAAACGATATCAATTCATTCATTTACAGCTAATAAATAAACCTTGTGAACTTTTAGGAAAGATGGTAAAAATCTGTGATAGAGCGAGTATCACACCTCTGTCTCTCTCTCTCTCTCTCTCACTCTGTCTCTCTCTCTCTCTCTCGCTCTCTCTCTCTGTGTCTCTCTCTTGCTCTGTCTCTCTCTTTCTCTCTCTGTCTCGCTGTCGCTCTGTCTCTCTCTCGCTCTGTCTCTCTCTCGCTCTGTCTCTCTCTCTCTCTCACTCTGTCTCTCTCTCTCTCTCTCACTCTGTCTCTCTCTCTCGCTCTCTCTCTGTGTCTCTCTCTTGCTCTGTCTCTCTCTTTCTCTCTCTGTCTCGCTGTCGCTCTGTCTCTCTCTCGCTCTGTCTCTCTCTCTCTCTCTCTCTGTGTTTCTCTCTTGCTCTGTCTCTCTCTCTCTCTCTCTGTCTCGCTCTTGCTCTGTCTCTCTCTTTCGCTCTGTCTCTCTCTGTCTCTCTCTCTCTCAGTCTCGCTCTTTCTCTCTGTGTCTCTCTCTCGCTCTGTCACTCTCTCTCTGTCTCTCTCACTCTCTCTGTCTCTCTCTCTCTCTGTCTCTCTCTCTGTCTCGCTCTCTCTCTCTGTCTCTCTATCTCTGTCTCTCTCTCTCGCTCTGTCTCTCTCTGTCTCTCTCTCGCTCTGTCTCTCTCTCTGTCTCTCTCTCTCTCTGTCTCGGTCGTGCTGTCTCTCTCTCGCTCTGTCTCTCTCTCTGTCTCTCCCTCTCACTCTCCCTCTCTCTCTCACTCACTCTCCCTCACCCCCCCCCCTCTCTAGTAAACTTTATGAAGATTTGAGCCCAATAAGACTGTTTGACTCAAACTATAGATGTTTCCTGCAGTTCTGTACTTATACAACCAATAGAACCCAAAAAACTCCTCGTGGTGCCGAAAATAAACCGCTTCAATAATTGAAAAAATGCATACGGTGAAACGGGTGCCATTACTTTTGAGTTTTATGTCGATGTATGTAAATAACACCATGAAAGTTCTGAAACAACTGTAAAAGATGAAAGGAGGAGGAGGAGGAAAGTGGAGGAAGAAGAAGAAGAAGAAGAAGAAGAAGAAGAAGGAGGAGGAGGAGGAGGAGGATCAGGTTCCACACAGAACCGTTCTCTTTAAGATCTTTGGTTCAGACGTTACTGTGTTTAACTGTCATGTTTGTCACGTTGGGTTAAAGTTCAGCCTGACGTCTGATACGAGCACAATAAAGATCAGATATCAGGAACACATCAGATATCAGAGACGTCAGAGATTAACACGGAGCCTTGTGGAAACATCTCCACATCTGTGTGTATGAGATCCTGGATTCTGATTGGTCAGAAGTTTCTTCAGCACAATTCTAATCACCTGTTCTAACACCTTAGCGTTTCTATAGTAACTAACACGGGATAGAGGAGGGGCCACGTAAGGAGACGTGTAAGGAAGGAGTCTCCAGTGTCAGAAGATAAAGCTGGAGCTTTGTGTTTTTATCACAGAGGAGTTTATTCAGGACTGGAAAAAGTCCCAGAATGCAAAGCAGCTAAACAAGTTGTTAGCGATGTTAGCGAGATGATGTAGCATGAACAGCTGAGGAGTAGAAGTGAGAGAGCTGGAGGATTAAAGCGCCGCCGCATCAATCTCTTTACAACAGCATTGTGGGATACGGAACGGAGGAACGTGGAACTGGAACTGGAACTGATCTTTCACGTGATCTTCAGAGACTAAGTTTAACGTTTGTGTGTAAAATGATTTTCTGGGCGGAGCTCTGCTGAGAGAAGACGTCGGCGAGTCACAGAGGAGAAATAAAGGGATGAAGAAACGCTGCTCGTCATCTTTAACCCCGAATCTCTGGAGTCTCTGTGTCGCAAATGTGATGAAGACACAAGCAGCTTCTTCCTCAGCTGTCAGCAGTGTGTTTATAGCTACAGGAGACGAAGGTTCCATCACTGAACATCTGAAACTCCACCGTGTCAGAGAGAAATGACCAAAAAAAATATTTACTTCAGGGATTTCCAGTCAGGACCAGTTTTTGACCAACCCAGACCAGTTTGTAACACTGTGAACACACACACACACGCACACACACACACTGTGAACAAACTGTAAAACACACACACACACACACTGTGAACAAACTGTAAAACACACACACACACACACACACACACACACAGTGAACAAACTGTAAAACACACACACACACACACACACACACACACACACACACACACACTGTGAACAAACTGTAAAACACACACACACACACACACTGTGAACAAACTGTAAAACACAAACACACACACACACACTGTGAACAAACTGTAAAACACACACACACACTGTGAACAAACTGTAAAACACACACACACACTGTGAACAAACTGTAAAACACACACACACACACACACACACACACACACACACTGTGAACAAACTGTAAAACACAAACACACACACACACACACACACACTGTGAACAAACTGTAAAACACACACACACTGTGAACAAACTGTAAAACACACACACACACACACTGTGAACAAACTGTAAAACACACACACACACACACACACACTGTGAACAAACTGTAAAACACAAACACACACACACACACTGTGAACAAACTGTAAAACACACAAACACTGTGAACAAACTGTAAAACACAAACACACACACACTGTGAACAAACTGTAAAACACACACACACACACACTGTGAACAAACTGTAAAACACACACACACACTGTGAACAAACTGTGAAAACACACACACACTGTGAACAAACTGTAAAACACACACACACAGTGAACAAATTGTAAAAACACACACACTGTGAAAACACACACACAGTGAACAAACTGTAAACACACACATACACAGAAACAGTGAACAAACTGTGAAAACACACACACACAGACACAGTGAATGAACCATGAAATTTCACACAATAACAATTGTTTTTAACAACACAATGTCATGGAAAAAAGGCAAAACCCTGACCTCCCAGCTCTGTGTGTGTGTGTGTGTGTGTGTGTGTGTGTCTGACCTGTCAGTGTGTCCTGTTGTCCTCGTCTTGCTGAACAATAATGAAACTCCAGAGTTCACATAAAGCCACAAGACATGACATAACCAGAGGGGGAGGAGCTTTACTCAACCCACCAATCAGCTTTCAGTGCCTGTATTGTGAAACTCCAACTTGGCTCAAAGCTCAGCATTAGTTTGTGATGATTAAAGCAGGATGTGATTAGATTCTCAACTCAGTCTGTATAAAGAGAGAGTTTAGAGTTTAGAACATTTTTACAGCTGATTAATAAACACAACTGTTTTTCCTTCAACTTTCACGTCTCTATTATTTATTAAGGTCACATTTATTACACTTTAAGTCTCGATTTTATTTCAGGTTATTTAGGATTTAATTCGATTTTTTTTTCTAACAAATTCTAACAAATAAACTGTAAATTGTTCTGCAGCAGTTGTTTTCTGTCAAATTTTCTCTGTAGGACAAATAAATGTGTTGTTTTTTAATACAAACAATGAATTAAAAGTGTGTCCTTGTGATCCCTCTTTTTTACTAAATTGTTAGACTTTGTACGGCGTGTGATTTAGCCAAAAAGGTAAGAACAAAAAAACAATAGATTTATTTATAGATTTAAAGATTTTGTTTTGCAAAAGTTTTAGTCAATCAGCATCTTTATACAAACCTGAGCTCTGATGTTTATACGACAAAACTTTATTTCCACTTTTTATAAGTGGTATTTCGATTGGTTCAGTGATTCGTACCTGAGTCACCGCTGGGTTACTGAACTGTACACAGAAGTGTGATAACGTGATGATGTCAGTAGGTAATCAGATTAAAGCCCTTCAGCACACACACTGACACACACATACTGACAAACACTGACACATACAGACTCACACATATTGACACACACTGACACACACATACTGACACACACTGATATACTGACACACACTGACACATACAGACTCACACATACTGACACACACTGACACACACATACTGACACACACTGATATACTGACACACACTGACACGCACACTGACACACTGACACACACACACTGGCATACAGTCTCACACATACTGACACACACTGACACATACAGACTCACACATACAGACTCACACATACTGACACACACTGACACATACAGTCTCACACATACTGACACACACACACACTGACATACAGTCTCACACATACTGACACACACTGACACATACAGACTCACATACTGACACATACAGACTCACACATACTGACACACTGATATACACTGACACACTCTGATATACTGATACACACTGACACGCACACTGACACAATCAGATATACTGACACACACCCACTGACACAGTGACACACACACACTGACACATACAGACTCACACATACTGACACACTGATATACTTATACACACTAACATGCACACTGACACATACTGACACACTGATATAATGATACACACTAACATGCACACTGACACACACTCTGACACAATCTGATATACTGACACACACCCACTGACACACAGTGACACACACACTGACACACACTGAAACATACAGACTCACACATACTGACACACTGATATACTTAAACACACTAACATGCACACTGACACACATACTGACACACTGATATAATGATACACACTAACATGCACACTGACACACTGACACACACTCTGACACAATCTGATATACTGACACACACGCACTGACACACAGTGACACACACACACACTGACACATACAGACTCACACATACTGACACACACTGACACACATACTGACACACTCTGATATACTGATACACACTGACACGCACACTGACACACACTCTGACACAATCTGATATACTGACACACCCACTGACACACAGTGACACACACACTGACACATACAGACTCACACATACTGACACACACTGACACATACAGACTCACACATACTGACACACTGATATACACTGACACACACACTGACACACTGATATACTGATACACACTGACACAATCTGATATACTGACACACACCCACTGACACACAGTGACACACACACACACACTGACACATACAGACTCACACATACTGACACACACTGACACATACAGACTCGCACATACTGACACACACTGACACACTGACACACACTCTGACACACTGATATACTGATACACACTGACACACACATACTGACACACACTCTGACAAACAGACACACACATAGACACACATGAACACAGACACACACACACACTGACACAGACACACACACTGACATACACACCTACACAGACATACACACTGACACACACACACACACACACAAATACACACACTGACAAACACTGACACACACAATGACACAGACACACACTGACGCACTGACATACACACATACTGACACACACTCTGACACACACAGACACACACATAGACACAGACACACACACACTGACACAGACACACACTGACATACACACCTACACAGACATACACAGTGACACACACACGATTTACTCACAGAACAGACGAACCAACGCTTCACTCTTCACGCTTCACTAGATATCACTACTTGTAATAACAAAAATTATTTATTATTTATTTATTGGCTCTGTGTTGGACAGAAAGATTATTTGGCAGTGAAAAAAGAAAAAAGAGAACAAAGTTCAGAAGTGTGTGTGTGTGTAAGAGAGTGTGTGTAAGTGTGTGTAAAAGTCACAATATTCACTTATTTTAAAAATGAATATTACAGATAATGTTACAGACTCTGCTGGTTTTCTTGATATGGTGAAACCTACTGAAATGTTTATTGAATACGGATTTTAAGTCTCTTAAATAAACCTTAAATAAACAAGCGTTCACAAAAACCCTCTACAACAAACGTCTTCACTAAACGTCTCACTAATCACGTGGTCATGCGACGCTCACGTGCGGTTCTGCCTCACACTTGTACAGTTAACTCTCAGCCTCATTCACACACACCTACGTCCTTCATCATGAACCCCAGACCGGATCTCAGCAGGCGGAGCTGTACACGTTTATTTCAGACGCCTGATGACTCGAAGCCTTTCCACTTCTCAGACGGCAGCTTTATTATTTTTTTTCACACGCCATTTTATATATTTTCATATTTTTGTGTTAAGTGCACAGTGTAAACGGCGTAGGACTGAAGACGCTCAGGCTCGAGACCTACAATGTGTGAACAGACCTACAATCACACACTCGTGACTTTAATACTTCACAGTTTTATCAATGTTTGTTTAGAAAATGATTAAAAACTCCTTTTAATTCGTGTTACAGCTTCTTCTTACAACCAAAAAAAAAAAAAAACAGACTATTTTTCCTGGTGTTGTGTGTTTATTAACACTAAAGTGTGGAAAACTGAAATACAATAATACAATAATACAGTCGTTCAAACTTGGAGCAATTGTTTTTGTTTATTTGTGTTTTAATACGTAATCATTCTTCACTTCCACCCTCCTACTAACAAGTGCAACCAATCAGAGCTCAGCTCAGTCCGTCGCTCCTGAGTCGGAGAGCCTTCATGACGGTAAGCGGAGACGAATCGGAAGCCGTCAGAACGTGAGCCGTTCGTCATGAGGCTGCCGTGTTGTGTCGGTGCCTGCAGGGGGCGCCGAGAGAAGGAACTTGCAGAAGCATAAGTGCACGAGGGCATGAAAAAAATACACATACGGGAGCGACGACCGTAGTGATGACGATGACATCACGAGTCCCGTTCGTCATTTCCGATACTGATGAAAACGTCCCGTCGTCGTCGTCATCATCATCATCATCATCATCATCATCATGAGTAAAGGTAGCGAGTCGCTCCATAAGGGCAGAATACTGATAAAGAACAGAATTGTTTTTTTTTGTGAACTCCACTTTCACTAGGCCACTTGTCTTGGATTGAGACACAGCCACGAATACATCAAGTCCAAAGTACTGGAAGCTTTAAGAGCGCTGCATTCAAACCATCACCATGCAGCATCCACACAGAGAGACAGAGTGTATATCTACACATTTACACACACACACACACACACACACACCCGGGCTGCGGTCAAAGGTCATAGAGTGACCTTGCTGAGCCTGAGGGATAGGCTGGTGCGCGGCTGTGTGCGCGGTAACGTGGAGCTGCAGCGAGAGCGAAGCTGCACCGGTCGTCCCTCGGAGCCGCGAGAGCGCAGGACGAAGTCAAAGTTGGCCGACGTGTTCATGGCGTAAAACACGTTGGCGTTGTCGGGAATCACCAACTCTGACAAACAGAAGGTTAAAATAACGTTCAGTAAACATAATATTTAATAATATCCTAGTAACAAAACCGTCACAAACAGGAAGGACGTAAAGTACCAGTAAAGCGTCGGTGTGAAATCTGTCACTCACAATATATTATAAATATCCTCAATATTACTGTGTCTTTAATGCTCAAATCTGATTGGTCAGAAAAAAGTGAAAGAAAGGGAGGAAATCTGAATGGAAGACAAAAGTCTGAAAGGGAGAGACAGAAGAAATGAAAGAAGGAAGGAAGTGAGACATTATGTTTGGAAGGAAAACCAGGGAGAGAAAAACAGAGAGAGAGAGAGAGACAAAGAGAGACAGATTGGACAGACACACAGACATTTACTCACTCACAAAATAGCTGTGTGTGTGTGTGTGTGTGTCTATCTGTCTGTCTGTGTGTGTCTGTGTGTGGGCATCTGAGACGTGTGTGTGTGTGTGAGTATCTGAGTACGTGTGTGTGTGTGTGAGTGTGTATGTGTATGTCTGTCTATCTAATCTGTCTGTGTGTGTGTGAGTATCTGAGTACGTGTGTGTGTGTGTGTGAGTGTGTATGTGTATGTCTGTCTATCTAATCTGTCTGTGTGTGTGTATCTGAGTACATGTGTGTGTGTGTGAGTGTGTATGTGTATGTCT
>NC_083470.1:2055000-2060000 GCF_030014155.1 Tachysurus vachellii
ATCACACGATCTGTCCATCACACTATCTGTCCATCACACTATCTGTCCATCACACTATCTGTCCATCACACTATCTGTTCATCACACGATCTGTTCATCAAACCACTCCACTGTTCCTCACACGATCTGTCCATCACACGATCTGTCCATCACACTATCTGTCCATCACACTATCTGTTCATCACACGATCTGTCCATCACACTATCTGTCCATCACACTATCTGTTCATCACACGATCTGTTCATCAAACCACTCCACTGTTCCTCACACGATCTGTCCATCACACGATCTGTCCATCACACGATCTGTTCATCACACTATCTGTTCATCACACTATCTGTTCATCACACTATCTGTCCATCACACTATCTGTCCATCACACTATCTGTCCATCACACGATCTGTCCATCACACTATCTGTCCATCACACTATCTGTTCATCACACGATCTGTTCATCAAACCACTCCACTGTTCCTCACACGATCTGTCCATCACACGATCTGTCCATCACACTATCTGTCCATCACACTATCTGTCCATCACACTATCTGTCCATCACACGATCTGTCCATCAAACCACTCCACTGTTCATTATGTTCCTGTAACCAGATTATAAACTAGAACCTTTATGACCTCATTGTGAATTACGTTAATAATTATTCATGAATCCCTAAAATCTACAACACAGAACATTTCCTGATTCAAAGCGAGTTAAAGTTCTGACACCGTATTTCTGTCTGCCTCTGAGAGGAGGGACGTGAACTCACCTCCACCAGGTCGGGCAGTGCCGTGTCCAGCATGGTCAGATCCGTCAGGAAGGTTCCCAGGTACGGAATAGTGCCCTGCATGGCGCCCTGAAAGCATCCAGAAAATGTACTCTGTCAATCGTCGTGCCTCATGACTCTCAAACCTCATGTGACTCACGATTCAACTGACGTCCAAAGACAGAAGCAGATTTCACTCACTGTGTCTTTCTGCAGCTGCAGTCTCTTCTGCGAGCGCTTCTGATGCTCCTTGGCGCAGTTCTCCAGGTTGGCGAACTTGGACGTTCCCTCCTACAGAGACAAAGAGCTCATCTTTAACATCTCTAACTACTCAAACTGCTGGAAATCTCTGGGATTCACCACCTCACCCTCATGAGCAGCTCCCGGCTCGTCAGGTAATTGTTGTGATCGGAGAAAATTTCCGAGAGCTCCTCGAACATCTGCATGCTGTCTCTGTAGAGGAACCCAACACAGTGGTGGTCAGAGATAGAAGCATGGAGTCGCTGAGACAGTAAAGTTCTGAGCTGCTCACCAGCAGGTCATCGGTTCACTTATAGACCACTTTGACTGTAGGATTTATCAGTTCATCTTTGTCTATACATCTATCTATCTATCTCTGAGTATCTATCTATTTTGGTCAGTCTATCCATCATTCAACATGATTCATCCACTCTTCTGTCTATCTTTCTGGTCCATCCCTCCCTTCACCCAACCATCTATGCTTCCATTATTCTAGCTTTGGTCAATCTATCCATCCATCTTGGTAAGTACACCCATATATCCATCCATCCATATATTCATCTATCCATCCAGCTATCTTGGTCCACTTAACCATCCATCCATCTGTCTTGGTCGGTCCATCCATCCATCCATCCTTCCAACCATCCATCCTTCCATCCATCCATCCATCCATCCATCCTTCCATCCGTCCATCCATCCGCCGTCCATCCATTCATCCATCCGTCCATCCATTCTTCCATCCATCCATCCATCCTTCCATCCATCCATCCATCCATCCATCCTTCCATCCATCCATCCATCCATCCTTCCATCCATCCGCCGTCCATCCATTCATCCATCCGTCCATCCATTCTTCCATCCATCCATCCATCCTTCCATCCATCCATCCATCCATCCATCCTTCCATCCATCCGTCCATCCATTCTTCCATCCATCCATCCATCCATCCATCCATCCACCAGGTCTTTGTTCAACTAAATCTCTTCATGTTTGTGGTATTTTGACCATTTAAAATTGTGTTGTTCAGGAATTTTTAGCTCCTTTAAATAATAAAACGGTAAAATAAACAAACCCGTAACGATGAGTAAATAAACAGACAGTAAAAACCACATTACAGTTCAGAACTGAGAGGAAAGAAGTCTGTAGAGTTTAAAGGAAGTGGTGATTGAGCCATGACCTGAGCATGTAAAAAAGCTGCAGGGTTTGAGACAGAACGCTGCTGAAAGAGGAAGCGGTTCAGCAGAAAGCAGAAGTGTGTGTACAGCGTCATGGAGACTCACTTGTGCACGCAGGCCCACGATCGCTTCAGTCTGTAGATGGGGTTGGACTGCAGGGCCGAGACGATGGCTTTCAGGGAGGAGAAATTCTTACGAATTCGACACTCCTGAGGAATCAACAACCGGCACGTGAGTCACAAGTGGGCGTGGCTGTAATTACATCCTTCACATAGGATGGAGACGGAGTCATTCCATCCACTTATCCATGTCTAGCTATACATTTATCCATCCAGCAACTCATCCATGTTTATTCCTCCATCCATCCACTCATCCATCTGTCTATACATCCATCCACCATCTATGTTCATCCATTCACCCATCATCAGTGTATTCTATAATCGATCCATCCATCCAGTCATGTCTCCATCCATCCATCCATCCATCCATCCATCCATTCACCCATCATCAGTGTGTATTCTATAATCTATCCATCCATCCAGTCATGTCTCCATCCATCCATCCATCCATCCATCCATCCAGTCATCCATCCATCCATCCATCCATTCACCCATCATCAGTGTGTATTCTATAATCTATCCATCCATCCAGTCATGTCTCCATCCATCCATCCATTCACCCATCCATCCAGCCATCCATCCATCCATTCACCCATCATCAGTGTGTATTCTATAATCTATCCATCCATCCATCCAGTCATCCATCCATCCATCCATCCATCATCAGTGTGTATTCTATAATCGATCCATCCATCCAGTCATGTCTCCATCCATCCATAAATTCACCCATCATCAGTGTGTATTCTATAATCTATCCGTCCATCCAGTCATGTCTCCATCCATCCATCCATCCATCCATCCATCCATCCATCCATGTCTCCATTCATCCATCCATTCACTCATCATCAGTGTATTCTATAATCCATACATCCAGTCATGTCTCCATCCATCCATCCATTCACCCATCATCAGTGTGTATTCTATAATCCATACATCCAGTCATGTCTCCATCCATCCATCCAGTCATCCATCCATCCATCCATCCAGTCATGTCTCCATCCATCCATCCATCCATCCAGTCATGTCTCCATCCATCCATCCAGTCATGTCTCCATCCATCCATCCATCCAGTCATGTCTCCATCCATCCATCCATCCAGTCATGTCTCCATCCATCCATCCATCCATCCATTCAGAGATTAATATTTAGAACAAAAACAAAACCCAGGTTTAAATTGTTATAGTAATACGTTAATTATGTGTGTTTATGTTGAATAAGTGTGTGTGTGTGTGTGTGTGTGTGTGTGTGTGTGTGTGTGTGTGCACCTGTGCGATGTCGATCCAGCGCTGGATGATCCGTGCACGCAGGTGTGGTCGTAGGTGTCGTGGATGGAGAACGGTGCTGACCACGCAGCCTGCCACAGCGTTGAACTGAGTGATGGTGGCCCTGACGGTAGGAGCCGCCTGCTTGTTCTCCTTCTTATCTCTCTGAGACCAAACGGAACCCAGACAGTGATGAGGAACCACCTTCTTAAAGAGCAGCTGAGGAACGAACACACACACACACACACACACACACACACACACACACACACACACACACACAAGAGAGAGAAGGAGATTCATCACTCAGGAAAGCTGTGCATCTGTTCATCTCTGCAGTAAATGACATCATATTTAAATAGAATATATTAAAACGTGATCCCTCACCGCATCCATGTAGGTGAGCTGCTCTGCCACCAGTTCTGCGCCGAAGGACAGGAAGTCCTCCTGAACCTCGATCTCCACTTCCTCGTCCTCGCCCAGGCAGAAAGGGCTGTTACCGTGGAAACCACCTGCGGGACAAAAGGTGAAATGCTGTCGATCACGGACCGGATGGATGAAAGAATTTATACACGGAGTGAACGGATAAGTGGACGAACCGAAGGTGTGTGAGGAAGAGCACAGGGAGAAAGATGGGGAAAGATGGACGGACGGACAGACGGATCAGATACGACTTATAACGGATAGACTTTCGATCAGAGACCAAAGACTTTCTCTCTCTCTTTCTTTCTATTTATATATACATATATGGGTAGAGAACAAAGTTGGGCGGTTTGATGGATGAAAGGATGGACAGACTGACCGTCTGATTCGCTCTCCCCGCTGGATTGACTCTGTAGCTGCTCCAGCAGGCTCTGTGCTCTCCGTGTCGGCTCTGAACCCGGCATCGCCTTCTTCAGATACCCTAAAACCCTGCGCAGACTGGGGTAAGACGGCGGCTCCTGAAAGTCCTCGGGACACTGATCTAACCAGGCCCTCAGGATGGACGCTAACGCGCTGCACAGAGACGGACAGAGGAAGACAGGGACAGAGGAAGACAAGTGTGGATATTCAGAGGCAGGTTCAGTGAGTCATGTGTGATTCATTAACTGTTCGCACGACATTAATCGTAACTTCCTAATTTCTCACTTTCCACTGAACTGTAAAAAAAGAAATCGGTATGTTTTTATGGAGTGTGATCATCACACACGTCACACACATACGTGACTTTTTACAGAGACTAAATAAGTAACAGAGTTTATAGTGTGTGTGGAAGGATTCAGAATGTCTCACGTTCTCACTGCGCCTCCATTTTCCCCGGTTTGACTCTGACTGCTGTCGCTGTCCTCCATGTGTCCGTACCTGTGACACACACACGCACACACATACACACGCGCACACACACACACACACGCGCACACACACACACACACACAAACACACAGAACTTCAGATAAGA
>NC_083470.1:2065000-2072500 GCF_030014155.1 Tachysurus vachellii
ATCCAGAGCTCATCTGTATTCACTCATTTCTGAGAAAAAAAGCGAGAGAGCGAGACAGAGAGAGAGACAGAGAGAGAGAGAGAGAGAGGAGAGAGAGAGACAGAGAGAGAGACAGAGAGAGAGACAGAGAGAGACAGAGACAGAGAGAGAGAGAGAGAGAGAGAGAGGCGAGGAGAGAGAGAGAGACAGAGAGAGAGACACACACACAGAGAGAGAGAGACAGAGAGAGAGACACAGAGAGAGAGAGAGAGAGAGGAGAGAGAGAGAGAGAGAGAGAGAGAGAGAGAGAGAGAGCAAAACTTAAAAAAAAAAATGAACTGAATCAAACTGAATCAAATCCAGTACTGGATCAACAGTGAACTGAAGTGTATTGACTCATGAGTCATTTAAGTAGATCACATCATATATGTATATCCTGGTGTGTATTCAGCACTGAATTAGTCCTGAAGGCTGCAAGGCCAAATCCATGTCCACTCTCAACTCTTTGTGTGTGTGTGTGTGTGTGTGTGTGTGTGTCTACAGATTAAGTTGTCAAATATGGAAAGATGGAAATAGAAACACACAACAACCTGACGGGAGCTAAAGAGCAAAAATGACGCACACACACTGTTTAACTGTAAAATCTGTATTTTTTTATTTGACAGGAACTCGTCCAATCAGAATCTAGCACTGGGTCTACATTCACCATCTGTTTCCTGTACAGCTCTAAGAGATAAACACCGGGCTATAAGAGTCACACTGGACACCACGCTAAACAATAGCAGGAGGTGAACATGCTCACAACCCGGAGCCTGCTGAGTCCACACTACACACACACACACACAATACACACACACAATACACACACACTCTCACACACACACTCACACACACAATACACACACACAACACACACTCACACACAATACACAATACACACACACACACTCACACACACACAACACACTCACACACAATACACACACACACACACACGCTCTCACACACGCTCTCACACACGCTCTCACACACGCTCTCACACACACTCTCACACACACTCTCACACACACTCTCACACACAATACACACACACAAAACACACACACACACAACACACACACACACAACACACACACTCACACACAATACACACACACTCTCACACACACTCTCACACACACACTACACACACAACACACACACAATAAACACACACACTCTCACACACACTCTCACACACACTCTCACACACACTCTCACACACACTCTCACACACACTCTCACACACACACACACAATACACACACACACTCACAATACACACACACAATGCACACACACACAATACACACACACACAATACACACACACACAATGCACACACACACAATGCACACACACACAATGCACACACACACTCACACACACACAATACACACACACACTCACACACAATACACACACACAATACACACACACACAATACACACACACACAATGCACACACACACAATGCACACACACACAATGCACACACACACTCACACACACACAATACACACACACACTCACACACAATACACACACACAATACACACAATACACACACTCACACACAATAAAAAAGCAGCGTAAATTAGCGCTGACCAATCAGAGTCCAGTATGTGGTCCCTAGAAACCGTGACGCTACGATACTCAAACGCTTAAAAATAATTTGTTAATGTTCCTTAAAGTAAAAGATAGTCAACATGTTTATATCATTCTGATTTTGGACAAAAAACACGAAACTTTCGTTACATTCGTGTGTGTTGACATCGTGATACGACTGTTTGTAGGACGTCTCGTGTAGTCCTGAGGATTTCTGAGTAAAAGTGCTGGTGAATCATTTGTAGTGTTTTGTCACACAGCCTGTTATTAACTCGGCTTTATAACACACTGAGTGCAAAACGGTCATTTGGTGTTTTAATACACTGAGGATTAGACTGTAACCTGAAATTAACCGATGGGAAAAAATTCTGTGCCAAGACTTCTTCTTAATCATACGGGGAGTAAAGAGCTTGTTTTCTGTAACTATATATGAGTTTATATTTACGCAGATCAACGTTTAATCTCAGGGTTTAAGATGCTGTACGGCTTCGGCATAAAAAAGAGAGTTAAAATAAAAAGCAGCGGTTAGCTATTGTCCCCCCCCCCCCCTTTAAACCTAAACACAAACAGATGAGATGAATAAACACAGACATCCTTGAAACAGTGCTAACGTTATGCTAATGCTAAGGTGATTACAGAGCGAAAGCACGACAACAGTCGTTTTTATCCGCTTAGAGTTACACGAAAGGTTCATAATTCGAATTAGCGAATGTTATTATCACAGCTTCAGCTCGGACTGTCACGAAGCGCTGACACCGGAGACTCCTTCCATAAAGGTTAAAGAAACATGGACTTAAAATTTGTCTAGTATTAAGATTAGATCGTGTGGATTAGTCAGATCTGAAGATATGGAAAAACAAACCAACACATTCTGAATCAGAACAGAGAATTTAATAACGCTGTTTAAACTAATATTAAGATCTCTGATCAAGGCTGAACTTATTTCTTATTAATTATCAGTATCACGCTATTGTTATAAAAAATACTACACAGGAAAGTTTCCAATAAATAAGTAAGTAAGTAAGTAAATAAATAAATAAATAAGGAGGAGGGAAATAATATACAATAGTTTACAATAATAGTTTCAATTTTTTTTAATCGGTTATTTTCAAATAAATGAATAAATGAAAAAATAAATAAATAAATGAATGAATGAATGAATGAATAGATAGATAAATAAATGAATAAATAAATAAATAATGAATAAATGAATAGATAGATAAATAAAGATAAATAAATAAAATAAATAAACAAACAGATCAATTAAAAAATAAAATAAAAAAACAAATAAATAGATAAATAAATAAAATAAATAAACAAATAGATAGATAAATAAATAAATTAAATAAATAACTAAATAAATAGATAAATAAACAGATAAATAAATAAACAAACAGATAGATAAATAAATAGAAAACTAAATTAAAACAAACAAACAAACAAACAAATAAATATCCTACTTTTCACACCACCTCCTCAGTAACACTGTTGCTATCATTACTTGTGTATTTTTGCCGGACTATTTACATGTAAAGTCCATGACGTGTTTTTCAGGCTCTTCCTCGTCCCCCTGACGGAACATAACGGTCTCTAAACCCGTAAAATGATGTTAAATCGCTCGCGGCCATGTTTAAAAAACGGGTATAAAATAAACACAAACACAAACAGCTAACATTTTGCGACAGTTTGTGTTACTTGGCAGCAAAAGTTCTTTTCAGCTCCAAACAGCTCGCGCTCTTTTCTAACTCCATTATCCTTCACTTTTCCTTTATGTCCCTGTTTTCTTCCCTCCGTCGTGTTTCTCCTCCGAACCGTAGATCAGTAATAAAAGTTTAAATCTCACCATTTTAGCTTTCCAGGCGAACTTCATGGTGACGATTTCTCACATCGTTTGTTTGTAGCATCAATGCTAAGAAAAATATGAGCGCTGAATCTCACACACTCTCTTTCTCTTTCTCTCTCTCTCTCTCTCTCTCTCTCTCACACACACACACACACACACACACACAACACACTCTCTCTCTCTCTTTCTCTATCTCTGACTCTCTCTCTCACACACACACTCTCTATCTCTCCCCCTCTCTCTCTCACACACACACTCACACTCTCTCTCACACACACCCTCTCTCACTCTCTCTCTCTCACACACACACTCACACTCTCTCTCAGACTCTCTCTCACACACACACTCTCTCTCCCTCTCTCTCTCTCACACACACACTCACTCACTCACTCTCTCAGACTCTCTCTCACACACACACACACTCACTCTCTCAGACTCTCACACACACACTCACTCTCTCTCTCTCTCTCTCTCTCTCTCTCCCTCTCTCTCTCTCACACACACACTCACTCACTCTCTCAGACTCTCTCTCACACACACACACTCACACTCTCTCTCTCTCTCTCTCTCTCTCTCTCTCTCTCTCTCTCTCAGGCTTTCACACACTCTCTCACACACACTGTCCCATCCCAGCTCCTGCCCCTCTGCCCACTTCCTATTCCTCCAATTGTACCAAAACACGGCTGCAGTTCTTCGTCCTGCCACTAGGGGTCGGGTCTCAATAAACCCATATACTAAACTTGCTAATCAAATTCAATACGTGAAGATTTAACAAATGTAATATTCTACAAATATATTAAAATGTAGAATATTTTATACAACATCTTATCTCGGCTCTAAGCCCTAAACCTGCCCGTCATCGTTTAGCCAAATCAAGCTCTCCATCGAATACCTCCATAGAAACAAGATTGAATAGAGTTGAATTAAAACTTGAAATATATTACTGTAGAAATATTTCTGATGCGTTTCTGATGCGTTTCTGATGCGTTCAGCGCGTCCTCTTGTTCGTTGTGTTGATGTTACAGGTTAAATGGCTGCTAGTCTCCAGATAACGTTAGCTTCTAAAAACAAATCTAAAATCACAAGAACTTCACTGTTTGGGTTTGTAAGCTTGTCTTCATCGACCTATTGGTCTATCTTCATTCTCCTACATTACCCACAATACTGTTCAACTAGCTGCTGACAGCCATGTCATTTCAAAGTGTTCGAGTTTCAACGTGGGGAAAAAACACGGATGCTTCTGCTTTATTTATCTTTTTGCAAAAATCTAGCCAACCTTCCGATCATTTCCACCCAAGGACAGCGATGCGGCAGCACTTTAGTCCTTTAGTCTTCCACTTCCTCATCAGCCCAAATAGATCATCTTCCAAAGCTTCAACTTTCACACCAATACAACCATCAATGTCATCATGCTTCTCAGGCTCGCTAGTAAAATATTTGCTGACAAATAGCTGACAGTGGGTTTATGATATTTTTGTAATATTAATATATATAAATAAAATACATTTGTTTTATATTGAAGAATCTAAAATCAAAATGAAGCTGTGATGTCATTGTGCCCTCGTTGACACAGACACCCCTGTAACAGCAAAATATGGACGTGTGAAGGGAATAGATCTCTTACTATCTCAGCTGTGTGTGTGTGTGTGTATGTGTGTGTGTGTAGGGGTGTATTGTATGATGACGTAAACATCAGACTTAAGAAACACAATGTAAGGAAGACTGACATTCAGCCTGATTGTTTTAGCAGAGAAACGTACAAGCTGGACGTGAT
Source organism: Tachysurus vachellii (assembly GCF_030014155.1). Lineage (NCBI taxonomy): Eukaryota > Metazoa > Chordata > Actinopteri > Siluriformes > Bagridae > Tachysurus > Tachysurus vachellii. The sequence continues at coordinate 2,070,244 of NC_083470.1, forward strand.
GTAGCGCACACACACACACACACACACACACACACACACACACACACACACACTTGAATGTGTGTCCATATCTTGCCACTCTGCCTTCTGTACCTTGCATTACTCATGTCATACCAGCCAAGTGTCGCATGCCCTGTGGATCTCACACACACACGGCCGTGACGTCTGGGTGTGGTGTGTGTGTATGTTTGTATATAATTTGTGTGTGTGCGTGCGTATCTGCATGGATGTATGTATGTGTGAGATCAACAAGGGGTAGTTTAGGGCAGAAAGGTCACATTTGGGTTGGGGAGGCCCAGGGGGAAACCCATGCTAGTTCCCAGACCCTTGGAAGGAGAGCACACACACACACACACACACACACACAGAGAAGGGCGCTGGGAAAGGTCAACACTCCTCAGACCCCCTCCAGGGACAGCTGCTCTCTCTCAGAGGGGAGTGATGTCATCACCATGTACGAAAAACCAGGTCAGGAGAAATGTGAGGCAAAACAGCTAAGAGCCCCAAAACCACACACACACACCCACACACACTCACACACACACTCACTCACACACACTCACACACACACATTTATGATATACAGCGTCTTGCAAAATTTATGCATGAAATTGTGATAAATAGTATTGCTACTCCATCATCTTGACTACTCAGGAGGTTGCCTATGTAGGTGGCATTTTAATGCAACATTAGGAAATAAAATCTAGAAGAGATTTAGAAGAGATTTAAATGCCGCCAATTGAAGCAGTACCTTCGCTCCTGTTATAGAGGGGGATTACTTATTTAATCACCAAAACAACTTAAATTACTACTACTGTTCGAAAAAAGACTGAAGGGTGAAGACTACTGTGAGAATCTGAACCCCAAGTTCTTGTAGGTGTGGCCTGTAGTCTTTTATCTTGTAGGTGTGGCCTGTAGTCTTTTATCTTGTAGGTGTGGCCTGTAGTCTTTTATCTTGTGGATGTGGAGTGTAGTCTTTTATCTTGTAGGTGTGGCCTGTAGTCTTTTATCTTGTGGATGTGGAGTGTAGACTTTTATCTTGTAGGTGTGGCCTGTAGTCTTTTATCTTGTGGATGTGGAGTGTAGTCTTTTATCTTGTAGGTGTGGCCTGTAGTCTTTTATCTTGTAGGTGTGGCCTGTAGTCTTTTATCTTGTGGATGTGGAGTGTAGTCTTTTATCTTGTAGGTGTGGCCTGTAGTCTTTTATCTTGTAGGTGTGGCCTGTAGTCTTTTATCTTGTAGGTGTGGCCTGTAGTCTTTTATCTTGTGGATGTGGAGTGTAGTCTTTTATCTTGTGGATGTGGCCTGTAGTCTTTTATCTTGTGGGTGTGGCCTGTAGTCTTTTATCTTGTAGGTGTGGCCTGTAGTCTTTTATCTTGTGGATGTGGAGTGTAGTCTTTTATCTTGTAGGTGTGGCCTGTAGTCTTTTATCTTGTGGATGTGGAGTGTAGTCTTTTATCTTGTAGGTGTGGCCTGTAGTCTTTTATCTTGTAGGTATGGCCTGTAGTCTTTTATCTTGTGGGTGTGGCCTGTAGTCTTTTATCTTGTAGGTGTGGCCTGTAGTCTTTTATCTTGTAGGTGTGGCCTGTAGTCCCTTATCTTGTAGGTGTGGCCTGTAGTCCCTTATCTTGTAGGTGTGGCCTGTAGTCTTTTATCTTGTGGATGTGGCCTGTAGTCTTTTATTGTGTGGGTGTGGCCTTTAGTCTTTTATCTTGTAGGTGTGGCCTGTAGTCTTTTTTCTTGTGGGTGTGGCCTTTAGTCTTTTATCTTGTGGGTGTGGCCTGAGAGCTGAGAGGATCTCGGTTTAAAGATCAATTATTATTATTATTATTATTATTATTATTATTTGTGATTATGTCTCATTCCAGGAGTTCATGTAACTCTATGGAAAAGTGTTTATTGCGTTATCTGTGGGTGTATTCCAGTAGCCTGACCTCATCCTGACTGAGGCTCTCCGGTTGGTAATCTCACACATTCCAGCATATACTAGGATGAAAGTGCACACACACACACACACACACACACAAACACACACACACACTTTTGTGTGTATGACGAATGGAAACCTGCCAAAATTCATCACATCACATCATGTTTTTTAGTCATTGCAAAGATATTCGGTCAGCACAAAAAGAACATCACACACACACACACACACACACACACACAAACACACACAATGTCAAAAACAGAGCAGTGGGGATGCGCCGCCCCATAGCCAGGCCGAGAGAGAGCCTGCTGCTGTTATTGCTCTTCAC
>NC_083470.1:2077500-2095000 GCF_030014155.1 Tachysurus vachellii
CATGTTCTCCCTGTGCCTCGGGGGTTTCCTCCGGGCACTCCGGTTTCCTCCCCCGGTCCAAAGACATGCATGGTAGGTTGATTGGCATCTCTGGAAAATTGCCCGTAGTGTGTGATTGTGTGAGTGAATGAGAGTGTGTGTGTGTGTGCCCTGCGATGGGTTGGCATGCCGTCCAGGGTGTATCCTGCCTTGATGCCCGATGACGCCTGACATAGGCACAGGCTCCCCGTGACCCGAGGTAGTTCGGATAAGCGGTAGAAAATAAATGCATGATTATTGGTAATGGCTGCGGCTGCATCAAATAGTTCAAATGTCATTAAGGCATCTGATGAGATCGTATTCGGAGGAAACATCATGTTGTCTAAAAAAAAATACAAAACGTAGAAAACGCTAAATGCGTATTGTGATGATGTCACTGTGATGATGTCACTGTGATGAAGGGCAGTGGTGGCTCAAGTGGTTAAGGCTCTGGGTTGTTGATTGGAAGGTCAGGTTTCAAGCCCCAGCATTGCTAAGCTGCCACTGTTGGGCAATTGTGCAAGGCCTTTAACCCTCCCTACTCCAGAGGTGCTGTATCATAGCTGGCCCTGAGCTCTGACCCTGAACTCCTCAGTTGGGATCTGTGGAGAAAAGAATTCCACTGTGCTGTAATGTATACGTGGCAACTATGAAGGCTTCTATTAATATTAAATTGCTGTTTACGCCCATGTGAATAAGCCGTTACTATAGAAACGCCAACGTATTAGCAGCGTATTAACACTCAGGCAAAAAGATAAAGACCTTGTGACCTGCAGCTAATGTAGCTTAATGTGCGACACATACGCACACAGTGCATTATGGGTAATGGAAAAAAGTAACATTGTGCTAGCATAGATTTTGGGACAAAACATATGAATGAATCACCAAAACTAAAGTGAATCAAAAAGTGACTCAGTAAATGACGAGAGAGAAAAAACTAGCGAGAACTAGAGTGTCGCTTTCGGCACAAAAAAAAACACTTCTCGCTTCTTTTTGTGGAAAAACAGGAAGAGCTGCAGATGTGAAAAATGCTTCATCTGCAAATACTAAACTGAGAGTAAATCAGAGCGAGAGCACGCGCTCGTGCCGTGGAGCTGATGCCTGACCCGCAGCGCTGGACTGTGCCACGTCCCTCTTTATTACAGTTCATTGACCTCTAATAAAGGTTGCTAGCCTGCTGTGCTTGAGCTGAGATACAGGAAGGACGTAACCGGTGTTTATTGCACCTCGAGCCTTCGGTAAGGACCGGACTTTGGCCCGACAGCATCGTCAGTGCCTTTAAAAAAAACAAAACAGGGTCATTAATCGGCACGGAGGCGCAATCGCGGTTTTATGATTCAACTGCGTGACTCGGTTGTGAAGGAGGACGAAGGACAGGAGGTGGCGGAGGAGTGTGTGTGTGTGTGTGTGTTTGGGTGTCAGAGAATGCACCATGATTTAACGATGGTGAATCTGGTGAAAAGAAGAGACAGGAAGAGCAGAGGGACGATAAGGAAGATTTATGTGGACGAGGTTAGAGCCCGGAGTCTTCCTCCTACTCGTGCTGATAATCAAGAACCTGAGAGATGACAGACTCGTACCGTGTGTGTGTGTGTGTGCATGTGTGTGTGTATCTAGCACTTTGTGAGGACCAAATATCCTGACAAAGATGTGACTGTGTCAAAAGTCCTCACAAATCACCCGGTCCTCATTATACGTTTCATCAGATCTCTGAATAAATGAGCTGCAGTCAATGGAGGTCCTCACAAAGACAGAAAAAACAGATGGTGTGTTCATGTGTGTGACAATGCTCATGCTGATCTGGACAATTTTGTGTTAAACTGTGATGGAGGTGGAATATGAGTGTGTGTGTGTGTGTGTGTGTGTGTGTGTGTGTGTGTGTGTGTGTGTGTGTGTGTGTGTGTGTGTGTGTGAAAAAATGTGTTTATGTTACAGTTATGGAAGGAGTCTCCAATGTCAGCGCTTTGCCAACATCAGTTGTTAATATTGTGCTGTTTTGTGTGTGTGTGTGTGTGTGTGTGTGTGTGCTCTCTTTGATGGAAGAACAATAGCTGGAAGGGGAGCACATTGTGAGGAAGAGCAGTAACCTCGAGTAGCAGATAAGAGGGTATTAGGGCTGGTTCTCTCTCTCTCTCTCTCTCTCTCTCTCACACACACTCTTCCAGTCAGAGGTTTCCGTCATTTGCACACCTCCCACGCCGGGGATCAAATAGTGGTCAAATTCATGCTTCTGATCATTTGAAACTAAATTCTCTGTGTCACGACTGACCGACTCTACCTTATCGTACAGCCGCATGAAGACTGTAGCTTGAGATTTGTTCCGGAAACATCTCACAAATTATGGCTAGAATTTGTACGGTGATAGACGGAAAAAAAGATAAAATGAGGTGAAAAAAAATAAAATCATGGAGCTAAATCAACTCCAACAGTTCCTGCTATCTACTCGAGCCTTCATCGGATCCACACACACACACACACACACACAGTCACGCACTATCTCTTGCTGCATCATTATATCCATCCCTCCCTAACAGAGACTTCACGCTGCAGTGCATTAAGTGCTTTTCTGCATTTTCTTCACTATTTACCAGAAACCACGATGCTTAATTCGTTTGCAGTGAGTCATCACCAGTCTGTATCTGAGTGCAACTAAACACACTTTATTCCATTTCTACTTTAATAATCTGCCTGTTCAGTGAGACTGACCCAAGGAATATATCAGTCGTGCCGGTCGAGTAAACAAGGACTAATGCGATGAAGCGGAATTGCCATGACAACCGCCATCGGAACAGAGCCTCGGACGCTTTAGACGTCTTCCATACGCGAACCCGAAGTCTCCTTCACCTATCGTTAATAACACAAATACATGATGATGAACCACCAATCAGCTACCAGGATACCGTAATGCACCTGAGTTCTCACATCTGATTGGTTTAGAAAGTGTGCACTGTTTTTCGTTTAATAGCAAGACTCGGAAAACGAGGACGTGTCTGGGATATTTTATATTAACACACTAGTTTTATTAATACGTCATCGTTTCTATAGTAACAGCTCATTCACAGAGACGTCGTTGTAGAGTTCCTTCTTTTACTGTATATTTTATCCCGAACATAGTAACATCTAAACTCTATAGCCAAAAGTATGTGCACCCCTGACCTTCTCACATACATGTGCTTCTTCCTCAATCTGTTACCCAAAAGTTGTTTGTTTGCGCTGAAGCTTTTCAGTTTCCCTTCAATAAAGAACCTAAGATTCCCAAACCCTGTTCCAGCATGATAAAGCTGCTGAGATCCGTGAAGATCTGGTGTGGAAATGAAGGTTTGTGTGAAGAACTCGAGTGTCCTGCACCGAGCCCTGACTCTGACTCAACCCCACTGAACGCCTCTGCGGTAAACCGGAACTGGAGTCTCCTCAACATCTCGACATCAGCGTCTGATCTCACTAATGCTCCTGTAGATTGTGTGAATGATCACCAATCCACGATCCAACAACTAGTGGAAAGCCTTCCAGAAGACAACAGTGGAGCAGATTATAACAGCAGAGTGGAGAATAAATCTGGGATGACATGTTCCACAAGGGGTGCACAAACTTTTGTCAGTACAGTGTGTACAGTATGAGATAAGTATCCCATGTAAAAGCAGTGTAAGTGGAGAGAAATAAATGATACTGAAGGACAGAAATAAATAAATGGTTCAGAGGCTCATATCATGGTTTACTGTAATATGTTGTCACACTCATTAGAGGCCTACAAAGATTCCTGTAACACAAATAACACAAATCCTAATAATCTGGCAAACAGCCCGGTAATCACAATGGAGAAGCACGTAGCATGTGCCACTTCCTTCACGCAGGAGACAAAACAGAGAAAAAAATGACATGAAAATGTTAACATGTAAATATTCAAACACATTGGGGTCAGTTTCATTTAGTTGGTATAAATCGCTTAGGGCCGCTTTAAACCACACTTAGGGCCACTTTAAACTACGCTTATAAATCGCTTAGGGCCGCTTTAAACTACGCTTTAAACGATTTAAACAAATTAAAAAACACTCTAATGTTGTGATCTCAGTGAGGTCCTGATGAACTCTCCCTCACACACACACACACACACACACACACACATCAGGACTGTAAACATTCTTAGGTGTTTTCTTGTCTTGAGAAACAGGTGGATTTTCAGACAGAAATCACATCACTCACACACAAACACACACACAGACACACACACACACACACACACACTAAAGGAGAGAGAGAGAGAGAGAGAGAGAGAGAGAGAGAGAGAGAGAGAGAGAGAGAGAGGACTGACCCAGTGCCGAGGGCTGCTGTCAGGTGATCGTGGCTGGTATCTCTGCAGTGCCACTCCTCCATCAGTGTCCAGCTCCAGACAGAGGGGCAGTGGTGTCCATGGGAGCAGAGATGCCAAGGGGTAGTGAGAGATCATGATGCCTCTCCTGTCTCTTCTGAGTCCCACTCAAACACTGTGTATGCTAAGAAGAATAATGCAGCTCGAAACATGCAGCCATTATCCAGTCCTGATGAGAAAGATGATGAGGCTGATGATGAAGCTCCAGGTCGCTGTTGCTCACATGTATCTGCAGCTCAGCATGGGATGAACTCCATACACACTCTACTCACATACACATGCACAGGCACACACACACACTCTCCCTCTCCCTCTCTATCCCTCTCTCTCATGTGAGAGAAGCTTGGCTCTCAACTCTGACCACATGAGTGATTAAACCCTATTGTGTCTCAGACTCCGCCTCTGTTTAAAGCGGGGGAGGGGCTTTAAAAAAACAGCCATCATTCTAATTACAGACAGGACATGAGAAACAGAAAGAGAGAGAGAGAGAGAGAGAGAGAGAGAGAGAGAGAGAGAGAGAGAGAGACAGAGTCTGCGTATGAAAGAGAAAGTAAGAAACAGGACAAAAGGCAATGCTGAGACTTTTCATCTGAGAGAAAATGAGAGGATTAAGGATTTAAACTAACGAACATTTCCAAAGCCGATTCTTATCTGGGGATCTGGGGCTAAATAGTGATCAGACTATGCATCTTAAAGCGGCAATCAGCAAACCTCTTAAAGCAGCAACCACTAAATATCTTAAAGCAGCGATCAGCAAAACTCTTAAAGCAGCAACCACTAAATATCTTAAAGCAGCAATCCGCAAATCTCTTAAAGCAGCAACCACTAAATATCTTAAAGCAGCGATCTGCAAATCTCTTAAAGCAGCAACCACTAAATATCTTAAAGCAGCGATCTGCAAATCTCTTAAAGCAGCAACCACTAAATATCTTAAAGCAGCGATCCGCAAATCTCTTAAAGCAGCAACCACTAAATATCTTAAAGCAGCGATCCGCAAATCTCTTAAAGCAGCAACCACTAAATATCTTAAAGCAGCGATCCGCAAATCTCTTAAAGCAGCAACCACTAAATATCTTAAAGCAGCGATCAGCAAACCTCTTAAAGCAGCAACACAGCACTACATAAGGAATAGGGAGCAGGGAGCCATGTTAAACACACTCACTATCTGTGGGTCAGCTGTGTTACTAAGTAGCTGACAAAAATCACAGCAGTGTGTTAAACAATAATTCACCAAGACCAAATAAAGGCTCTTGCACACACACACACACACACACACACAAACACACACACAGGAACACACACACAAACACACTCACACAGATCTTAATATCTAATCAGAAACATAGTGTTCAACAAAGTAACTGAGAAATCCGGAATGAACAGGTGAATCAGCAGAGTAAAGAGATTTCAAAACGGATCCGCTGGAAACACACACACACACACACACACACACACACACACACACACACACACACACACAAACCTCACGTTATAAACTCACAACCAAAGAGATTTTTCAATCTATACTTTTTGTCCACATCATCAAAATCAAAACAATAATCATGAAGCCTAAAGTGGGGTTCTGTCGTACATTAAAACAATTAATTATGGTGATCAATAAAAACTAAATAAATTCAAAACCCTAAAAGTTTCTAAGTAGAAACAGAATTTTTCTTCTGTGGCAATCAACCTCGTAAAGTAGCAACCAGCAAAACCCTTAAAACAGCTATCAGTAAAGACCTTAAAGCAGAATCCACTAACATCTTAAAGCAGCAATCAGCAACATCTCATTCCTCTTCATGCAGCTGTCTCTATGGATTTTAGCGCAGCAATCAGTAAAACTTGTAAATCAGTGATCAAGAAATTTTTCAAAGCTTCCAGACACTTTAAAGAGATTACCAAAAACTTTAAAGCAGCAATAACCAGTCGTGGGGCAGTCGCGGCCTAATGGTTAGAGACTGCTCCCCGGGCACCGCCACATAAATGGATGCCCACTGCTCTGGGTGTGTGTTCACGGTGTGTGTATGTGTGTGTTCACTGCTGTGTGTGTGCACTTTGGATGGGTTAAACGCAGAGAACGAATTCTGAGTATGTGTCACTGTACTTAGCCGTATGTCACGTCACTTCACTTCACTTCACTTCACTAAACTTCTTAAAGCAGCCATCACTAAATATCTTAAACAGCAGTTTCCAACCTCTTAAAACTTAAAACAGCAATCAGTAAAACTCAGACTAGTGATCAACAAACCTCTTAAAGCAGCAATCTACAAACGTAATAATTAGTAAATAATTAGCTTATTGTAAGTTTAATGAATAAGAAAAACAGAAATTAAAAATGTATATTTCTTTCTGATTTAGTTTTATTTTGCGAACTTTTAATAAATACATTTAGATCATTTTGCTCTAATTTATTTCTCACTCATTTTCTACCGCTTATCCGAACTACCTCGGGTCACGGGGAGCCTGTGCCTATCTCAGGCGTCATCGGGCATCAAGGCAGGATACACCCTGGACGGAGTGCCAACCCATCACAGGGCACACACACACACTCTCATTCACTCACACAATCCCACACTACGGACAATTTTCCAGAGATGCCAATCAACCTACCATGCATGTCTTTGGACCGGGGGAGGAAACCAGAGTACCCGGAGGAAACCCCCGAGGCACGGGGAGAACATGCAAACTCCACACACACAAGGACGGAGGCGGGAATCGAACCCACAACCCTGGAGGTGTGAGGCAAACGTGCTAACCACTAAGCCATTGTGCCCCTCTAATTTATTTCTAATTTATTACAATAATGTGTAGCCTTGTGTAGCATCCAGGAAGGGTGTCTTAGGTGAAAGGAGAAAAAAAAAAAAAGAAACTCCAGCAACTACGACTCAATATCTGTGACTTGACAAAAACAAACGTCAGCTGAATAAAAGTTCCACTGAATTCAGGTCACTGTTCAGACTCCGAACCGAAGTGCTGATGTCAGCAGAAAACACTGCTTATGTGACCTGCTTATAAATTCCTCCTTTTTATGATTAATATGGCTAAAGGTCAACCAGGAGAAATGAAATCCAGGCTTTAAAGATGTCACATTAAACTTTAAACATCTCTGATTTATAAACATGGACTTTTGGTAAAGAAATCTGACTTCATATGATGCAAAATTTCAATTAAAACTTTTTAAACCTTAAAATCTTGCACACATTTGAAATATATAAATTTCCTCTACATTTTTATGGCAGATATTTTGACCTGATTAAAAACTATTCCAAAACGATTTTTTAGTTTTTCTTTTTCATTTTTGGAAAATCGAAAGATTATTAAAAACCACACGTTGGTTTAATCAGATCGAATTTAATTCAACTTAATTTAAACTAATTTAACAGTTTGGTGACGGAAACAGGAGATTTTGGTGGGCGGGACTTTGTATTTATCATGTCACAAATTTGATTGGCTTGAGAAAAGTGGGCCAGAAGAACATGAAGTCTGATCTGGACGCTGGCTTCTGTCTTTAATTAAACAGATCAGTTTAATTTCGGGGGTCACGGTGGCTTAGTGGTTAGAACGTTCGCCTCACACCTCCAGGGTCGGGGTTTGATTCCCGCCTCCACCTTGTGTGTGTGGAGTTTGCATGTTCTCCCCGTGCCTCGGGGGTTTCCTCCGGGTACTCCGGTTTCCTCCCCCGGTCCAAAGACATGCATGGTAGGTTGATTGGCATCTCTAGAAAATTGTCCGTAGTGTGTGAGTGAATGAGAGTGTGTGTGTGCCCTGTGATGGGTTGGCACTCCGTCCAGGGTGTATCCTGCCTTGATGCCCGATGACGCCTGAGATAGGCACAGGATAAGCGGTAGAAGATGAGTGAGTGAATGAGTTTAATTTCGGTTGATTCAGATTTAGGTGTGTAGACATAAAGGGATTTTTTTTCAGTTGCAGTTGTATTCTGTAAGAATTATTAGAGTGTGTTCACACTAGGCTTCACTGTTCACACTACACACTCCTCCTCTTGTGCTGCACGCCGTCAGAGTGTGTTAGGAGCGGTAGAGGAACAAGAGGTCAGTGTTATTACAGTTTAATCATGAAGACATAACAGGGATCAGAATATCCGCGCATGGACTTTATAGAAACGGCTGATTCTGCTCTTCAGGGAGGACAGAAACACTGCCATCTCTCTCTCTCTCTCTCTCTCTCTCTCTCTCTCTCTCTCTCTCTCTCTCTCTCTCTCTCTGTATGTGTTTCTCACTCTCTGTAGTCAAGTCAAGAATATCTGTTGCAGTACACAGTGAAATGAGACAACGTTTCTCCCAGACCATGGTGCTAAATAGGGGTTAATTCCTGTAAATTACCCCAATACTTTGTTACAATATATTAAACCCTATCACTGACACTTAGCACAAAGTGCTAATCTACAGCTAACACTAAACACTAACCCCACCCTTAAACCCAAACCCCTACAGCTAACACTAAACACTAACCCCAACCACTATACTGTACCTCAACCCCTACAGCTAACCACAACCCCTAAACACTAACCCCACCCTTAAACCCAAACCCCTACAGCTAACCACAACCCCTAAACACTAACCCCACCCTTAAACCTAAACCCCTACAGCTAACCACAACCCCTAAACACTAACCCCACCCTTAAACCCAAACCCCTACAACTAACCACAACCCCTAAACACTAACTCCATCCTTAAACCCCTACCACTACAGCCAACCCTAACCTCTAACTCAAACCCCTACAGCTAACCACAACCCCTAAACACTAACCCCACCCTTAAACCTAAACCCCTACAGCTAACCACAACCCCTAAAACCTAACCCCACCCTTAAACCCAAACCCCTACAGCTAACCACAACCCCTAAAACCTAACCCCACCCTTAAACCCAAACCCCTACAGCTAACCACAACCTCTAACCCAAACCTCTACACCTCACCTTAACCTCTTACCCCAATCTCTACAGCTAACTCTAACTACTAACACCAACCCCAGCAGCTATCCCTAACCACTGAATATCACTTAAACCCCTGCACACTGTGAAGGTGGGAGTAAATCTAATTGGTTATCTCTGGTGTGTTCCATTCACAGCTCACACCCAAGAGCTTGTTAGCGAGGTTCCCTCAGTCCGTTTGAGAACTCTGGACTGACTCGAGTGCAGACTTGTGTTGTGTTTGTTTGCAGTCTTTTGTACACCTGAGCTGCTAAACTGAGCCAAAAGACCGAGCTGTAGTGCTCCAGAAATGCCGTGTGGAGATTTCCAGAGATTTGGATCGACCATCTGGCTCTGATTCTGCTGTACAGCGTTTCCTCATTAACGCTGCTACTGATGTTAACATGTCAAGATTCCACTAAGTCATTTTTAAAAATACAGTAAAACCATTCAACTGTCCTGTAATAAAAGACCGTGTGACTCATCAGACGTCTTTTTTTTATTTGCTGTTGATTTACAGCTAAGTCTAACCGTGTTTGGTTGAGCCGTAGCCATAGCGACGACTGGATAATGGTGGCCTTTGATTAAGATGCTACGAGAGGTTGCAAAACAGTGACTATATTCGTAGTGGTTAAGAAAGAGGAAGAAAAACACACAAAACAACAAACAGCTACGAGACCAAGATGATCTGATGGTTTAATGCCTCTTTATCAGATCTGTGCGTGGCTCATGAGAGATAAAATCAGGTGCAGGAAATATCAGTGTATATCAGACTGGTACAATCGATCACAAGTGTTGAGTCATACTGCAGATGGCATTGTGGGATAGAAAGGAGTGAGAAAGTAGGAGGAAAGCCATCTCCCTGCATCGCACTGCAGTCTCCAGGCTTTTATGTAGGAGGAGGTGAGGAGAGATGTCTGTGCTAGAAATACAGTTTATTCTAACTCTCAAAATTACACCCCTCCATCGCTCTCTCTCTCTCTCTCTATCTCTATCTCTCTCTCTCTCTCTCTCTCTGACTCATCTGTTGTGCTTATGTAACTCATCGGATCATTTGCAGAGGAGTTGTTTCACCTCCAGCAGCAGTCAGTCTACTCCACACTACTCAACTATTCCATCTCTCTCCTCCGTCACGCCACATTTCACACACACACACACACACACACACACACACACACACACACACACACACACACACCTTTTCCATGTAACAGGTCAAAACAACATGTCTCTCTACCTGCTATTGGAAAGGCGTTTACTTCATGTATTCATTCATTTTCTACCGCTTACAGTATTTGAACTACCTCGGGTCACGGGGAGCCTGTGCCTATCTCAGGCGTCATCGGGCATCAAGGCAGGTTACACCCTGGACAGAGTGCCAACCCATCACAGGGCACACACACACACACACACATACATACACTCTCATTCACTCACGCAATCACACACTACGGACAATTTTCCAGAGATGCCAATCAACCTACCATGCATGTCTTTGGACCGGGGGAGGAAACCGGAGTACCCGGAGGAAACCCCCGAGGCACGGGGAGAACATGCAAACTCCACACACACAAGGTGGAGGCGGGAATCGAACCCCGACCCTGGAGGTGTGAGGCGAACGTGCTAACCACTAAGCCACCGTGACCCCGGCGTTTACTTCAGTCTGAGTGAAAATGACACTTACAACCAATTGTTTATTGTTGTTGTTGTGTTACTTTGTGCTTTCACCTTCATCCCTGTAACTAGGTTAAAATTTTATCTTTATCCACTGTAGAAAGTGTATGAACAAAACTGATCTAGATCGAAAAAGAAGAGATTAAAACAACGATCGATGACATATACACAAAACCACACAATATTATATTCGGGCTTTGATTTCACTTCCTCTGATGCACAAACCGCATTTTTACAAGACAAACTTTAAATTAATTCTCTTTTTGATTGCACCAGGTTTTTATTAACACTAACTTATTTCTGAATAGATTCATTTAAAAAAAGAGTCACTGGATAATGAATCATAGTTCATTCTTGCATTACATATCCGTACGAACTTCAAGACGATCGGCTATAGATTGTACGCAGGTTTACGTTTACGTTTATATGTCTGTGTCATTTTAAACATCTGTCGAAACCACGTGCACTGCGTCTTGACTCACTGAATCGTTTTGGTCATTGAGTTCAGTGGGTCGGTGGTTGAATCAGTGAATCTTTTGGTCAAGTCCATGGATTTTGTGTATGAATGCACCGTCTTGATACAGTGAATCAAGAGACTTGTTCAAGTCATTTTCAATCAAATCATTGCTTGGATCAATGAATCATTAGTTCATGACGGAGAATTGTTCATGTCTCATTCAGCAAACCATCAGTAAACCTTACAGTCATGACTGAGATACGTTCACTGGATGTGAATCATTCAGTTATGACAGAGATTCAGTATTCATATGCTCAGTGAATCAGTGAATGTATTGGATCAGTGAATCTTTTAGCTGTGATTGAGAGTTGTTCAGTGAATCAGTTAAAGTGAGTCATTTAGGTGGAGTCACGTTCTTTGATGAGCTGGGTCTAAAAAACCATAAAGGTATTTTATAAATAACTCAAAACGTTAAAGATGATAAAAATCCAGTCAAACTGTTTACGTACACAAATACATATGGAAAAACCTGAATTTAAATTAGTAAATGAATTTGAGTGAATCACTTCGAATCACAGTTTCAGCCAAAAGAAGAATGAAGAAGAACCTCATCTTTAGATGAGTAAACAGGTTCATGGTGGAGAAAGTGATGTAGATGGTGAATCATGAGAGATTGTCGTCCCCTGCAGGTTATCGAGGAACAACGCTGTGGAGTTTCTTCAAACTATCTACAGCTAACACAGTTTCTGTCTTTATTTCTACAGTCAGCCCATAATGGTAAGAGCCACCGTTAGGACTTTAAGGAGAACTTAATCCCTCTTAAGGTTTAAGAGCTTTAATTAAACACTGACTGAAAACTAGACCTAGTTACTATCACAAAAAAAAAAAAAAAAAAAACGCAGACTATCTAAAATTTGTTCAGCACATAAGTAGCCATGTGTAGCAGATCAATAGCAATCAGTCATTCATTCATTCATCTTCTACCGCTTATCCGAACTACCTCGGGTCACGGGGAGCCTGTGCCTATCTCAGGCGTCATCGGGCATCAAGGCAGGATACACCCTGGACGGAGTGCCAACCCATCGCAGGGCACACACACACACTCTCAATCACTCACACAATCACACACTACGGACAATTTTCCAGAGATGCCAATCAACCTACCATGCATGTCTTTGGACCGGGGGAGGAAACCGGAGTACCCGGAGGAAACCCCCGAGGAACGGGGAGAACATGCAAACTCCACACACACAAGGTGGAGGCGGGAATCAAACCCCCAACCCTGGAGGTGTGAGGCGAACGTGCTAACCACTAAGCCACCGTGCCCCCTTCAATAGCAATCAGTAGGAGATTAATGTGAGGGCAATTAATTAGTGATTAAGTGTGTGTGTATGTGGAGAGAGAGAGAGAGAGAGAGAGAGAGAGAGAGAGAGAGAGTACAGATGAGAAAGTAAGAGATCTGTAGTACTTTATTCAGAACAGACTAAAGTACTAACGCGCCGCTGCAGCGATGGCTTGTGTATTGTCACATTGTGTATTATGACAGAACAATTAAACAAATGAGCATTAATAGATAAAAGAATAAAAGAAAAATTTTTAATAAGACTTCGGTCACGGATGATCACACATTAATACTTGTCAATCACAGTGAAGGAGGCGTGGTCTTTGTATCTGTCAATCACAGTGAAGGAGGCGTGGTCTTTGTATCTGTCAATCACAGTGAAGGAGGCGTGGTCTTTGTATCTGTCAATCACAGTGAAGGAGGCGTGGTCTTTGTATCTGTCAATCACAGTGAAGGAGGCGTGGTCTTTGTATCTGTCAATCACAGTGAAGGAGGCGTGGTCTTTGTATCTGTCAATCACAGTGAAGGAGGCGTGGCCTCTGTAGCTGACATTATTAGAAGCAGAGCTACAGACTCTTAATATCCACTTGTCTACAAAGTACAGAAGTTTATTGCAGGAAATAAAGTAAAGAGAAACATTCTGAGAGAAAAATACTGTCCTGAGTGTAGTTTAAATGAAAACTATACAACCCACAAAGTCTTGCTGATCAGAACAGAAGGTTGTGTTGATGCTCATTAGTGTGCGTTAAAGTGTAAACGTCCGACTTTATTAACACGAGGATGTTAAAAAGTTAAACGTTTACGCTAAGGCTGAGGATGATTTAAAGATTCTTTATGAGAAGCTTAACGATAGACTTCGAATAGGAGAATCATACAATTAAACATATGGGTTTCAAATATCATTGTTTTTTTAGATCCAATCCTCATTAAATATGTCATTCATTCATCTTCTACCGCTTATCCGAACTACCTCGGGTCACTGGGAGCCTGTGCCTATCTCAAGCGTCATTGGGCATCAAGGCAGGATACACCCTGGACGGAGTGCCAACCCATCGCAGGGCACACACACACACTCTCAATCACTCACGCAATCACACACTACGGACAATTTTTCCAGAGATGCCAATCAACCTACCATGCATGTCTTTGGACCGGGGGAGGAAACCGGAGTACCCGGAGGAAACCCCCGAGGCACGGGGAGAACATGCAAACTTCACACACACAAGGTGGAGGCGGGAATCGAACCCCCAACCCTGGAGGTGTGAGGCGAACGTGCTAACCACTAAGCCACCGTGACCCCCCCCATTAAATATGTCCATGAAAAAATTTAGAGTCTGTGGTTAGAGCTCCATCTGGTGGACAAAATGCTCTTTAATATCATTCGTTTCAATGTTTTGTTCTGGATTTGCACAGGGACTGAGTTTAGGTTTTGATAAAGCTATACAAAAAAGTAATCAAAGAAAAAAAAACACACACTCGGACACAATCACGCAGATATTCTCTTTTTTATTCAGCACCTGCACCCCGTTAGACTTTACCAGTTTTTATTTACAGTTAAATAAAAAAAAAAAAGATCAAATGTTTTGATTACTTTTTTCATATTGCCATATGTGTGTGTGTGTGTGTGTGTGTGTGTGTGTGAGACCCTTGTACATGTGATTGTTTGCCTGTCTGTCTTTATACGTGTCTCACGACATCCTCCAGGGACAAATCTATGGACAGACAGACAGTCGGACAGACGGACAGGCAGACAAACAGTTGCAGGGACACACCGTCTGTGGAAATAAATAAATATGGCTTAAAACAGGAGTCTTTGTCCCTCTGCTGATTCTTCTATCACTGGTGTTAGCCAATCATGTCTGAGCATCTCAGCCTGCTGCGATGCTTTTGGGTGAACGAGTAGTGAATGAGGAAGGCAGCCGAGGGGTAACGCTTGTGATGTGATGATCCGGTGGTAGTGTGAGCTTGTGAGTATGTGTGTAAGACTCTCCATCCAGACGTGAAGATGTTTCAACACTCATCTGAGGTTCTTCATCAGTTATAAGGAACAGTGGGAAAGTACTAACGTTCAAAATAAGAATGTTTACAAGAATTTGTTCTTATCAGTAATATATGGTGCAAAATGTTGATTGTAACAGGTTAATGAGCAGATTATCAGATGATCCTCTGGCTAGAACATCTGAGAATCTAGAAAATGTGATCTAGTCTGAAAAATGGCCCTTCTTTGGTTTCTAACTCCAAACACACTTTAGTTTATTACAAGATTATGAAGGCTTTGTATTGCTTCAAGCTTCTGCATCATTTTCAGGGTCTATAAGCTCATGCTCCCATCTTGAGACCTTCAGGCTCCTGCTCTGTTCCTGAGGTTTATAGGATTCCGCTCCAGTCCTGAGTGCTACCATCTTCAGTTCTAGTTATGTGGTCTACATGCTTCTGCACCAACACTTAGATTCTTCCAGATCCTGCTCCATTCATGAAATCAAGAAGATCCTGCTCCAGACCAGAGGCCTACAAGTTTCTGTTACAGTCTTATGGTCTGTAAGCTCCTGCATACTTAAAGCCTACCAGATTCTTCTCCAAGCAGCTCTCCTGCTTTAAACCCTGACTCCTACAAGCATCTACTCCAAACCATAGCTCCTTTACAAGCTTCTGCACCAGTCCTAAGAGTCTACCTATTCCTGATCCACTCTTGAAGCCTTCAAGCTCCTGTTCCAGTCCTGAAGCTCAAAAGTTCCTAAGGTCTAGAAATTTCTACACCAAACCTGTGGTCTGCAAGCTTCACAGTCAGATGTAATGTCAACCACAGTTCCATATTCTACCTCTCTGATTCTAATTCACAAACGTTTCTGCCATGATCCTGGTGACCAAAAGAAGCTGCTCCATCTATTTACACACCAGAGAAACTGAAAAAAAAAATGATGACAAATAAATAATATTCTGCACGTTCTTAATCTTGGTTCCTCACAGGTTTTCCTCCTTCTTCTACCTGTAATGTTAGTGGAGCTGCTTTGATTCAGTTTGCACTAAACATGCAGTTTTATTCTACTCCATTGAGCTGATGAAGAACTTTAGATGAGTGTTAAAACATCTTTAAACTCTAAAGTCTAGTTCTTGACTTACTTCTGTACGCATTTCAGTGTACAGTCAGTTTATTGCTAAAGTCTTTTCACAGTTCGTCTCGTGATGCTCGGGCAGCAGGGGGTGGTGTTTCTCCAGTCACGCTGTTCTGAGCGATGGGGCGAATGTTGCCCTGCTGGGCAGTTTTCTGAGCGTGGGATCGGTCCCAGTCTGTACTGATGGCCTCGTCGTCCCATATGGTGGATGTCTCGGTGTCACTGAAGTAACCCGGCTCGCCCGTGTAGTGCGTCGGGTAAACCAGCAACGGCTCTACAGAGAACGCTCGCAGATCCCTCGGCTCAAAGTGGGACATGTAGGCTGTGCTGAAAGAGAGAGAGGGAAGATTTCACTCAGATCACTTCAGGTTAGATCAGTTAGATAAAGTAGGTTACTGAGGGTATTGTGTAGGCTGGTATACAGTGACAAGGAAACCTTTAATTATTATATAAAGTGTATAATATATACACTAATACACTAATACACACACACACACAATAATACACTAATACACACACACACACAATAATACACTAATACACTAATACACACACACACACAATAATACACTAATACACACACACACATTATAGTACACTAATATACACACACACACATACACACAATAGTACACTCACACACACACAATAGTACACTCACACACACACAATAATACACTAATACACACACACACATTATAGTACACTAATACAGACACACACATACACACAATAGTACACTCACACACACAATAGTACACTAATACACACACACACATACACACAATAGTACACTCACACACACAATAGTACACTAATACACACACACACACAAGTACACTAATACACACAATAGTACACTAATACACACACACATACACACAATAGTATACTAATACACACCAATACACACAAATACACTAATATACATACCAATACACTAATACACACACACATACATACACACACACACACAATAGTACATTAATACACACATAATAGTATACTAATAAACACCAATACACACAAACACACAAATACACTAATATACATACCAATACACTAATACACACACACATACATACACACACTCACACACACAATACTACATTAATACACACACAATGGTATACTAATAAACACCAATACACACACACACACACACACACACACACAGAAGTACACCAACACACTAATACACACAAACACACACACACACACACACACACTCACACACACACACACACACAGAAGTACACCAACACACTAATACACACAAACACACACACACACACACACATTAAGATAAATATTTTGTATATATATTATTATTATAGCTAGCAGTAATGTGATCTAGGTGGAAAGTGAGTCCTCCAGGTGAACCTGTGTTTCCTTTTCTCTGATTAATTCCTAATTCATTGTCATTTCTATTTAAGGACATCCATTAAACGTAAAATAAAGACAATGTTTTACTCCTTTTGACTCAGTATATGATTTTAAACGTTATATACTGACTTAATGTCCACAAAATCCAGCCAAATGTCTCTTATGTGCTGAGACTTTAGAAAACCAGTGAAATTTAAACAGCTGTAATAAATAAT
>NC_083470.1:2107500-2115000 GCF_030014155.1 Tachysurus vachellii
TACACAAACATCACATTCTCTCTCATACACACCATCATATTCTCATACACACATCAAATTCTCATACACACACACCATCACATTCTAATACACACACATCACATTCTCATACACACACACCATCACATTCTAATACACACACATCACATTCTCTCTCACACACACCATCATATTCTCATACACACATCAAATTCTCATACACACACACCATCATATTCTCATACACACACATCACATTCTCACACACACATCACATTCTCATACACACACACCATCACATTCTCATACACACACATCACATTCTCTCTCTCACACACACACATCACATTCTCTCTCTCACACACACACACCATCACATTCTCATACACACATGTCACATTCTCTCTCTCTCACTCACACACACACACACCACATTCTCTCTCACACACACACCATCACATTCTCATACACACATCACATTCTCATATACACACACCATTACATTCTCATACACACACATCACATACTCTCTCACACACACACCATCACATTCTCATACACACATCACATTCTCATACACACACACCATCACATTCTCATACACACACACACACACATCACATTCTCATACACACACATCACATACTCTCACACACACACCATCACATTCTCATACATACACATAACATCACATTCTCACACATACACACACCCACACACACACTCTCACATTCTCACTGTCATACTTACACACTCACACATTCAGACACAAAAGAAAACCCTCAAGAGAGAGAAGCATTTTTTTACAGGTTGGTGAATGGATGATTGGATGCTAAGACACTCTCACATTTTCTGAGCTATTACAAATGTACAAAAGTACACACACACACACACACACACACACACACACACAGCATCGGTAGGTTTGGGCGTCTGAGAAACGAGCAAGGTCTGTCAGACAGCAGATAACAGTGTAAACACACTCCATTACACACACTGCACGATGAAATAACACACTTCTCAACTGCTATTTACATCTCAAACACACATATGCACACAATCAAATAAAGGTTCACACACTCTGGTCTCGTCTTGACTGCTTATCAAGACGATTAGAGTGTGTGTGTTTTAATAGAGTGTGAGACAGATGGCATCAGGCTTGATGAGCGGTCTGGGTGTTTATCATAGGTTTAGAAACACCTGTAACACACATCATGGGTGGAGATTCTCCTCTACACACACACACACACACACGTTTCCCCAGCTGCTGAACATCTCGTAAATCCGTGAAAATAATAATCAGTGTGTGTAAGGTGAGATCTGAGTGTGTGCGTGTGTGTGTGTGTGTGTGTGTGTGTGTGTGTGTGTGTGTAAAACGGGGGGCATACAAACACAGACACATACACATACAAAGAGATAGATAGATAGATAGATAGATAGATAGATAGATAGATAGATAGATAGATAGATAGATAGATAAAGAGAAACAGATAAGACAGATAGAGTGAGAGACACAGAGAGAGAGAGAAAGACACACACAGAGAGAGAGAGAGAGAGAGAGAGAGAGAGAGAGATCCTAAATAAAATGTGTGTCTAATTTGAGTGGAAATCTTATGGATATCCACACACACATACACCCCTCTCTCTCTCACACACACACACACACACACACACACACACACACACCCCTCACACACACACACACAATTTACTGCTAATCTTTTCCAGCAGCCCATAAACTGCCTAAATGTTGTGTAATTCTTTAATTGTTAAATCATTCTGGTTGCTAGTTGGTATTTATGTTGGTATTTGGGTCAAACACCAGACTGATGAAATGAAATCAAAACAAAACTCCTTTATAACACACACTGTTGACATTTCCACTAAAGCTATGATAATGTAGCTAACATGAAAAAAGTCAATTTTTCCACCAAAAAAAACTCATTTTCTTTTTTTAGTCAACTGACGCTAACCTATTAGCTACACGTTGAAATAGGTGCAGCTGAATTTCGCCCCCTCATGAAAAACTAATTAGCATCAGGTAGGCTATACGCTAACGCTAACCCAAACTTGCTGACTGCATACAGTATAAACTTCTAAATCTGCATCTAAGTTTGTGTGCGTGCGAAACTAAATGGGTACGGCGCAAGTGTACGTGTTTGTATTTATTAGCGAATTTATTAGCGTACTTTTCAGGTTTCGGCGGAACGAGACTGGAGGACAGAATGCGCCTGCTGAGAGGATGGAAGTCTCACCATCTCTCTGAAGTTTACTGAAGCCTCATTATGAAGCCCCCTGAAGCACTCTTCCTTTCTCCACATCTGGACACCACATGAAACATAAAAACACACACACACACACCTCTTGCTATACCTACACACACACACACACACACACACACACACACTCACACACATACAGACACACACTTGCGAGACTTTCACTCACACAGCAGGTCAATGCTGGACCTGAGGCTTGAAGGAGAACTTTAAATGTTGGTGAAGACATAAAGAGATGAACCTGTGCACTGGTTGAGAAATTAAATTGTTCCGCTTGGTTTAAATCACATAAAGCTTCCTTTGTTGTTCAGGGAGGATTGGAACACGACCGGCTTTCACCATCATGCCACAGTAAATGTCAGAAAATTGATAGTTAAGTGACGAACGATCTGTCCTGTGGAGATGCTCAGTAATGAGGGGCTGGTGCCATCGGGCACATTCTAGTGTGTGTGTGTGTGTGTGTGTGTGTGTGTGTGTGTGTGTGTGTGTGTGTGCTGACGTGGCTGTCTTTGAGTAGAGGGGCTGTGGGGACTCATAAAATTTGCAAATTTCTAAATACCACTCTGAGTCAACATAACACCACAAGGCTTGACACTCACAAAAAAACACACACACACACACACACACACACACACACACACACTTCCCACTGGCTATTTCAGCAATTCAGCCTCATTCAAAACATGTAGAAACTTCAGAGAAATCCTGTGAGGTTTCTGAACAAGATTCTTGTTTAAACATTTTAAAAGTTACCTCACAAAATGCTAAGTTTATTTATTTTTTTGTTAATCATAGAATTATTAAGAGTTTCAAAGTAAAATCTTCTAGCTACTGTAATTAAAGTTAATCAAAACAGCAAATTTAGCATGTTAAATATTATATATATATATATGTATATATATATATATATATATATATATATATATATATATATATATACATATATATATATATAAATTGTTCGGTTTCATTTATAACCAGTCAACTTTAAAAAATAATAAAATAGTGCTCATAAATAAAGATTAGCATACATGCTAATTGTTACCGTTAGCCCTCTTTTTCCTAATTCCTTTTTTTGCCTTTTAGAAATTGTGTGCTAAATATCTCACGTTAGCAAGCAGGTGTAGACGACTAGCTAGCTAACTATATAGCTAGCTAATCTATCCTCATATGAGATTAGGACTACTTCTCTACTCAGTACCACAGGAGGTGTGTAAGATTAGCCGTATCGTATTGGACTGGACCGATAATCTGTTTTAAAACGTATTCTCACAACTTCTCTCGATTTCCATACTTTTCCCCAGAGCCAAAAAAATGTTGTTTCCTCCTGTTTGTCTCGTGTCCATGTTGATGATTGAACGTCTTCATCATGTCTCACTCCACGGTGGTGTTAATATGAAGCTCATTTGCAAGCAGACACTCAGGACTTTAAGGATTTGTAGAGTTTTAATAGTATTTCTATTTTTCTGTACAATACTAGAGGTTGGGGGTCACGGTGGCTTAGTGATTAGCACGTTTGCCTCACACCTCCAGGGTTGGGGGTTCGATTCCCGCCTCCACCTTGTGTGTGTGGAGTTTGCATGTTCTCCCCGTGCCTCGGGGGTTTCCTCTGGGTACTCCGGTTTCCTCCCCCGGTCCAAAGACATGCATGGTAGGTTGATTGGCATCTCTGGAAAATTGTCCGTAGTGTGTGATTGCGTGAGTGAATGAGAGTGTGTGTGTGCCCTGTGATGGGTTGGCACTCCGTCCAGGGTGTATCCTGCCTTGATGCCCGATGACGCCTGAGATAGGCACAGGCTCCCCGTGACCCGAGGTAGTTCGGATAAGCGGTAGAAGATGAATGAATGAATGAATGAATGAATACTAGAGGTGACCGTTTCATAGAAAAGCTCCAGAAAAACAAAGACAGTTCTTTTCTCCACACAGATGTTTGTATCTTCAGAGTAAACGTTGATATCAAACCCATTTCTGCTCCCTAAGGTGCATCATTTGTTCATCTATAAAGCAGCTCAGATTTATCTTCAACACTAAAATTCAGTGTAAGATTATCAACAGAGAGAAAAACACACTAAAAGAACTCACTTTAGATCAGACTCACAGACACAATAAAGGGATGTGATAGCCTAGTGGTTAAGGTGTTGGGCTACCAATGGGAAGGTTGTGAGTTCAATTCCTACGTCCACCAAGCTGTCACAGCTGGGCCCCTGAGCAAGGCCCTTAACCCTCGATTGCATGAGATAAAAATGAAAGTCGCTCTGGATGAGGTTGTCTGCTAAATGCTGTAAATGTAAACGTCAGTTGTTTGTTTGCACTGTTGAAAACATCCCATGAGTGGATTTCCATTCAGCTGGCGCTGTGGAACACCAGTCTACTGGGAAAAAGTACATATACAGAGGCCACGCCCCCTTTAAAGCGGACTGACTGAAGGCCTTTAGGACAAAAGAGTGCGTAGATGGTTTATAAAAAAGTGGCTGTGCTTCATCATATTTTGCATCTCTCTCTCTCCCTTATACACACACACACACACACACACACACACACACACACACTCTGCCAAATATTCAGTTTCAGGACATTCAGAATTATTCGAAAAGACACACAGTGTCTCAGAAGAAAACAGACACAGACTCAACACAACACACCAACTGGCAGAGTCACTCCAGACACAAACGTCATCGGCATCATCGTCAACATCACATGTCTCACCGTGACCGGAGAGGAGAAGCTGGAAATTGTGGAAAAGTACTCGAACTTGCCCCGAGTGCTATAACAGAAAAGCCTCCTGTAGCCTCCTCTGTGGCTAAAAGAGGGCTAGCTACAAGGTGCAAAACAGCAAAGAACAACGTGGTCACACCTGAGCAAAAGGAAATTCAGTAATCATGGTCGTGAGTCTATTTCAAATCCCAGGGAGATGGTAATAATTCATAACCTGGATCACCATAAAAAGGCACAGGTGAAATCGAAGGACTAAAAATATCGGAGACAAGACTTTGTGGCACTAGAGGATATATACGTATAAAAAAACAGATCAGTTATGGATTTAACACAGAACAGATGAACACAATCAGGTAACAGACCAATGAGAGGACGGGGGCGGAGCCACAACTAAAATAAAATGGAAACATGGAGGGAAATTTAAACAGGTCAGGAACTTGTCACAGCTAGCTAGCTAGACAATTAATTAGTTAGTGAGTTAACGTCAGATAACGTGCCTCGTTTGTTTACATCATTTCCCTTTAGTACAAAATTAAACTCCAGTTTTTCTGAGACTCTGCAGATGATTGTTCTGTAACAAAGCTCTAACGGTTCACGTTGATCTCTGGTCTGAATCAGAAAGCAGACCTTCCTCTCGGGTTTAAGGGCTCTCGGGGAGCTGGCTGTCTTCTGTAGGCTTTAAGAGCTGGAACAGAGCTCACTTCTGCTTCTGCTTATGTTAATGCAATGAAAACGATTCTGGTTCTGGTTCGGTCCAGATTTCTGTGCCTTGTGGAAAGCAGCGAAGCAGAACAGAGTGGAGGAGAAAGCAAGGAGGTGGCATACACACACACATACACACACACACACACACACACACATACACACGTGTATGCTCAAAAATGTACATGAATGATCTGATGCACAAGGCATGAGAAAGAGGTCCAGCTGTAACTGGGCTTCAGCTCAAAGCTGGGCAGCTCACACACACACACACACACACACACACACAGACACACACACACACACACACAGACAATAGAAGCATGCTCACACAAACTCCCACATGCATACCAAAAACAGCTGTAGATAAGACATCACCCATCTCTCATACACACACACGATGTACTTTCACACCACATCTGTTTTTAAAGGAAAAGAAGTTTGCAATAATATAATATAATATAACAGTGTTTTGCGTATTTACACCACTTTGGTGTCCGTTAAAAAGCAATTTTGAAAAAAAAAATGGAAGAATCAGAAATCAGCTCATCAGGGGACATGATGTCATTTTGTCATTTGTGTTTACACTACTGATGAAATCTCCAGCTCACGTTAATCAAAGTTCACCTTCAATGAGCCGTTTTCAAAGAACTAGTTCAAAGACTTCGCAAAGGATCGTTACCAGAGTAACTGACGCTTATTTCGTGTTCCACTGAAACTCGCAACTCAGAATTCCTACGCGAAAGACTGGAAATTCTATTCAACTCCTAAGCCGTGTCCCAAATGACATATTACACACTACACACTTACACCATGCGCTCCATAAACACAGAGGTTTCTACATGGTCATTGTTTCTACATCTTGAACACACACAAAGTGGAAAATTACCACATAAGAAGTATCACAAACATGAGTAATTACTATATCCTACAAGTTCCCCTTAAGGCAGAGATACACCATTAACCCTATTTTATGTCTGATGACATTTATTTAGCTTTCTGACCACGAATAAATTATTTGTCAGCTGTTTGTAAAATTAGCCGCGACGCAGAACCGCAAGCACAAGATTGTAGATTAAAAAGAGCTCTTACTATTAAAATGTTTCCGCAAAACAACAAACCTGAAGCTTTTGCTTAGTTTAGAGACATAAAGCAGCTGGACTCTGGACACAATTAGCAGTTAGGTGCTAATTAGACTGCTAGCTTATTTGACTGCTAGCAGAAGAAGTGCTAATTGAACTGTTAGAGGGTTAAATTTGAAGCTTTATGTTATGTTGAGTTGAGCACACACACACACAAACACACACACACACACAAACACACACACACACACACACACACAATTCCCTTCATTCCACTGGAATGTGAACACTGAGCTCCAGGTGAAACACCTGCATGCTGCACATTCAGAGATACTCAATCAGTGCCATGGCTCCGTGCCGACTCTCAGTGAAACACACGTTCCTCGTAAATCTCACACACAGATCGGACGTCTCACAATCCGACTCATAAATGAATCATGATGCATTGTGGATCTGATTACTACTCAGCTTGAAGGGATTCACATTGATTAGCTCTGAAACACACAGATCAGTCTGATCCCTCTCGCAAAGCTCAGTCTGATTTCTTTCCTGGAGCTCAATCTGATCTCTCTTTCTGTCAAAGCTCAGTCTGATTTCTTTCCTGGAGCTCAATCTGATCTCTCTTTCTGTCAAAGCTCAGTCTGATTTCTTTCCTGGAGCTCAATCTGATCTCTCTTTCTCTCAAAGCTCAGTCTGATTTCTTTCCTGGAGCTCAATCTGATCTCTCTTTCTCTCAAAGCTCA
>NC_083470.1:2120000-2132500 GCF_030014155.1 Tachysurus vachellii
CACTTCACTAAATATCCACAGCACCACGTGAAGAAACGTGCCCTCGGTTACGCAATCAACATCTAAACCTCAGATAACATTTTATTCAGAATAAAAAGTTTTACAGCTGGAGAATTGTTTCTTACTTCATTTCTTTCGGAGACCTTTTTCATCCATTCATTCATCTTCTACCGCTTATCCGAACTACCTCGGGTCACGGGGAGCCTGTGCCTATCTCAGGCGTCATTGGGCATCAAGGCAGGATACACCCTGGACGGAGTGCCAACCCATCGCAGGGCACACACACACACTCTCATTCACTCACACAATCACACACTACGGACAATTTTCCAGAGATGCCAATCAACCTACCATGCATGACTTTGGACCGGGGGAGGAAACCGGAGTACCCGGAGGAAAACCCCGAGGCACGAGGAGAGCATGCAAACTCCACACACACAAGGCGGAGGCGGGAATCGAACCCCCAACCCTGGAGGTGTGAGGCGAACGTGCTAATCACTAAGACACCGTGCCCCCCTTTCAGAGACCTGTTTTCATTTATTTATTTATATATTCGTTCTTCCCATTTTCGTGTTCTTTCACATTTCCACCTCACTTTCTTAGATTTGTTACTGATTTAACCAGCAACAAATTCTCGAACCCAAATGAAATATACGCAGATTTTGGAATCTTTACACTGATATCACCGTGTAAAGCTGAAGAAAGTCAATGTGTTAATTAGAACACTTTCATACATTCGTTCATTCATCACTAAATGTTCTTCGGTAAGTTACTGATCAGGGTGGTGATGGATCCTAAATCTGGAGTCTACCCCAGCAACACTGAGCGTGAGGTGGGACGTCCAAGGGCAGGTAACACAAGCGGACGTTCACACACTCGTTCACACTTTAGAGAATCCTGCATGTGGGAGGAAACCAGAGAACATGTAGGAAACCCAGGGAGAACATGTGAAGCTTCAAACAGACAAGAATCTGAGCTCAGGACTACTGCTACTAATAATAATAATATACACTGACCTAATAGTAATATGTTTTACTAATAATTATAATAATAACCGACTCCATTTTACTTTTTGTTTGAAATTTTTCACTTTAAAGTGCAATGTGTGTTCCCAGAAAGTCTAAAACCCTGTTGTGAACTGCAGCAGTCTCTCTCACTCACGCTGACAGTAAACACTGTGTTCATTGTAACCTGTGTGTGTGTGTGTGTGTGTGTGTGTGTGTGTGTGTGTGTGTGTGTGTGTGTGTGTGTGTGTGTGAATCGCAGCTCTCACCATATGGCCATGCGCTCTTTGGGGTACTCCAGGCGGTCGATGCAGCCCAAGAAGTGCGGCAGGCTGTGAGCAGAGTTCCGAGCCAACACCGCGATCATCACCCGCGGCTTCAGCATCGCAGACTCCGGACGCACCGGATCCAGATCCCCATCCACAGGCACACACAGGAGCGCGCACAAGAGCGCGCACAGCACACCGACTCTCAGCGCGCACGGCTCGGCCAACATGACTGCAGGAGCCTGGTTACTACAGCGGAGCTCTGTGCAGATAGACAGACAGAGAGAGAGGGGAGAGAGAGAGAGAGAGAGAGAGAGAGAGAGAGAGAGAGAGAGAGAGAGAGAGAGAGAGAGAGAGAATATAAGAGAGCCTGTGTGTCTATTTACCTCTCCATGCGCGCGTCTCCTCCCTCCTCCCCCTTTTTTCCCCTCTTACCTACTTTCACACCTCTTTCCAGCCAGAATGAAGAACTCTACTGCGTTTAGCATCAATACACTCAATAAAATAATGTTTTAAGAAGCAGCAAACTGCAGTTTCATTGTTAGGATAGAAAAGAAAAGCGCAACGTTAAAATACACAAGGTGTTAGACGTGGCCACGCCCACAGCGAACTGCTGCCTCCATACCACGCCCCTTTACAGCTGTGGAATATGTAGGCCACGCCCCCCGACAGGGAACTCGGTTAATCAGCCGTATTATGTAAAAGTGCACCATTAGGCTATAATGAATTGTTTAATTATTTTATTCCCAACACGTGTTTGTTACAGTTCAGGTTGTCGTATGTTTACAACCCGTCCTTTCTTTTAATAAAGATATTTATTCACTTCATTTATTCTGTTTTTTTTTAGGTGAGATTAGGTGCCGACTCTGAGAATCCTGAAGCATCTACAGATCTACATTTTGCATCAATACATTTATCAGACTGTATATTTATAATCACACCCTCCAGTGTCACCCATATGAGGATGAGGTTCCCCTTTGAGTCTGGTTCCTCACAAGGTTCCTTCCTTTACCATCTAAGGGAGTTTTTCCTTGTCACTGCTGCCTGAGTCACCTCAGACTTGTTCATTGGGGATAAACACATACACATTGTGAACTAAATCTGTCTAATATTAATCTTGAATTTTGTATTCTATTAATATTTATATTATTCTTTATATTAACCTTTTGTTCTATGTTTATGTTCTATAAAGCTGCTCTGATACAATGTCCATTGTAAAAAGCGCTATACAAATAAACTTGAATTGAATTGAATATCAAATACATACAATTAAAATAATCAGCAAATTTGTTTTAGAATTAGGTTGTAATAAACAACAAACAAACAAAAAACAAACAAATAACATCACAACTATTTGAATCAATAATGTTATTCTTTAAAGTAATGATAATAATAAAAATAAAAATAATAATAATAATAATAATAACAATATAATAATAATAATAATAATAATAATAATAATAATAATAATAATAATAATAATACGAAGAACATTAGTGAACTGTTGGAATCTGTTGGCTTTAATGTACCAAAAACTAAACAAACAAACAAACAAACACACAAATAAATAAATAATATGTTTAAAAACATATTTTTACATACTTTTTTATTTTTCATTTTAATGACAGGAAATGGATAAAAAAAAAAAGAATCGTTTGATTGTCGGCTTCAGACAGACTTAAAGCGCCCTCTGCTGGTCAAACAATCTCTCGGTTGTCTAGGAGGAGGGTTTGGACCATCTCACCTCCTTGGCTCCAGACATCTGATGATTAACACATGAGGACTTTTATTAAATGAGCTCATATACACATTTTTATCAGAAACAATGTTCGTTATAACCTATTAACAATCTATAAATGTCATTCATTATAAAGATTATTGTGTTAATGTCAAGCCAAAATGGCCTATACTGTGACTTACAGCTGTTCTTTTCTATCTGTATTTTGATCTGTTTCACTAACATCTGGGTTGCAAAACTTACATCTCAGTTAATATTTGGTTTAACAACAACATGCAAGAAATCTTTCAGAAAGCAAAAACGCTTTATCTACATAACATATCTGCCCAAAGCCGGGTTGAAATGTTTTAAAAAGTCAAACTGCTTAGAACAAAAAAAAGGGGTTTTATGGCGGAAAAATGGCACTGAGTCATGCCAAGAAGGAACCTGACGTCTCCGTGTCTGAGTCTGATTCAGACTCTGCTCTCATACCTTCAAACACCCACACACACTTTCTCTCTCTCACACACACAAACACACGGTTTGAAGCGAAGACGTCATCGTCTGGTTCTTAACCTGATGTCAGATCAGTTAATGCCGCCCATGCTGAGTATTTTCCTCCAGGAGTCCAGGAATACCAGCTGAACCGACCGAGTTGCATCAGAAAAAGTGTAAGTTTAGAATGAATGCAGCAATGAGGTCAAAAGGGCAAATGTAAAGCTGCCTGGTACATGTACTGTAGTGTACTACATACTGAGCGCAGGAATGGTCATTAGTTCATATTTAAACTTATAGGGAGACCCACTACAATGTGCAGGGATCATTTAGTAGTCCAGTAGGCCCTGTTCTTTGTTTACGTTATAGCAGCTACAGACGACTATCGTTCCTTCGTCGGCTTAGTTTTTCTCTCTCTCCACCTAAAAGATGGGGAAAAAACACACAGATTGGAGCAGCTTTCATCAAAAGTTAAACTTATTAACTTTATTCATCTCCAGGGGGAAATTCAGTGTCAGTGTCAAGACACAAGAGGAGAGCAACAAGCAATTACATGACATGTAACGTGTGACGTGACGTGATGCAAATTTATTAATCCTCTTAGGGGGATTTGAGCTGGAACAGCCTCACGAGTGAGAGCAGTAACACAGTACACGTTCTAATTTATATCATCCTCTAATAAGAGTCCAGATATTGTGCAATAAAGGAAAAAACACACATTATGATATATTTATTGCACTGTATTAAAAAAAATTAAACCTTTCTAGTAACAGATTATATATTGATTGATTGATTGGTTAATTGGTTGGTTGGTTGATTAATTAACTCCTGAGGGACTCCTAAGAGTCTGAGAGATGAAGCTCGTCCTGAGCTCCTCCGTGTTCCTGATTGCAGCAGACTGAACAGAGCATAAAGTCCATGATGATTTTCACAGCTCCGGATCTGATGTGGTGTGGTGAAGATGTTCTGCAGAGACACGAGATCAGACCCGGAGATGATCTCAGTCAGACACGTCGTCTCTGCGTGGCTTTGTGGTCGCGGGTTGTGCTGTTTCTGCACCAAGCTGTGATCCAGCGAGCTAGTGAACGTTCTTTATCATCGGCGTAGGACGTTTTTACAATCGCTGCAGAGACCATAAACTTCTTCATTTGTCTTAGATTTATTTACAAGCTCTGTCTGGATTTATTCACCTGAGCTTACATGTGATGAGTCCAGGTCAAATACAGACACTGTACATGGTGTAGGATGGAATGAAGAAGGTCAGAAGATAAACATTAACTACGTGCAAGAGAAAAGCAGAAGTGGTTTAGTGCTTTAAATCAAAACTGTCGTTGAAACTGTCTAAAGCTGATATGACACGGTTCCTCTAAAATGTCCATTGTTGTTTTTTTGGATTGGTGGTGATTTATTTCACCTTTTTATTATAACAGCAGCTCTTATTTACAGGTTACGGGTAAATAATTGACCTTGGGGTGATAAACAAAACTGTTGATTATTTTCCTAAAACAGAATGACACAGAGTGGCTTAACCCTCGCATATTGTTTGCTTATATAGTTTTAGGATTGTATAGGTATATATACAAGGATTTAGAATTGGCAGGTATTGTCAGGATATCTACCAATCTGGCAACTCCTCGTTCCGATAAGGAGCCACTTTGCAGATAAATGTGAATCAGTGAGTTAATAAATTATTCTTACACTATTAAGAGAAATTCATGATGTGGATGAAGAGGAGGAAATTGTGATGAAGAGAAAGAGAGAGAGAGAGAGAGAGAGAGAGAGAGAGAGAGAGAGAGAGAGAAATCTAACAGCCAATTTGTATGTTGTGTAGGAGACATTTTATTCTACTTCCATAGAATAGAATGTGGCTGCAGTACCGCAGTTGAAGCAGCAGGGGGCGCTTAGCGGTCATTATGGCATCAGAGGCTCCTACCTACAGCCACTAGACAAACCATCAAATCAAATGAAGTTACACTGACACTGAATGTAGTCTGAGAAATGACACATGGATGTAGAAGGCTGTGAGCTGTAACCATCAGCACCGTGATTTCTCATCTCTCACTCTGGAAGCGAAAGAGAAAAGTCAAACTGAGGCAGAAAGTGAGGAAGAGAGGAAGAGGATGCTGCCAAACTCACTGATGCGTTTATATGTGGAAATGTGAAGCCACCTCACAGAGTGATAATAATGTCTCACACACACACACACACACACACACAGCGGTACACAAAATAAACACAAATCCAGAGAGAGAGACAGACCGAGAGAGACAAAGAGAGAGAGAGAGAGAGAGAGAGAGAGAGAGAGGGAAAGAGAGAGAGAGAGATTGACAGAGACAGAGAGACAGACAGACAGAGAGAGCGACAGAGAGACAGACAAAGAGAGAGAGAGAGAGACAGAGAGACAGACAAAGAGAGAGAGAGAGAGACAGAGAGAGAGAGAGAGAGAGGGAAAGAGAGACAGAGAGAGACAGACAGAGAGAGAGACAGAGAGACAGACAAAGAGAGAGAGAGAGAGAGAGAGAGAGAGAGAGAGAGAGAGAGAGAGAGAGAGAGAGAGAGGGAAAGAGAGACAGAGAGACAGACAGACAGAAAGAGAGCGAGACAGACAGAGAGATAGACAGAGAGAGACAGAGAGAGAGACAGAGAGAGAGAGAGAGAGAGAGAGAGACCGAGAGAGAGACAGAGAGAGAGAGAGAGACAGAGAGAGAGACAGAGAGAGAGAGAGAGAGAGAGAGAGACAGAGAGAAAACAGTTCTTCATTTTTCATATTTATTAAAAAAAATATTGGAAAATAACATCATTCCCAAAAATGGAGCAGATTTAGAGATAAAGGGAACAGAAGAACGGAGCAGGACGGAGTCACACTGTCACCTCATCACCTCTCACACTGCCCCAGTTCATACACACCACCCTGTGTGTGTGTGTGTGTGTGTGTGTATGTGTGTGTCAGGCTACTATAAAACACCATACACAATACAGGGCAGATCGGTTGCCAGATTGACATTTTTCCGTAAATTAAACATTCTCTCAAAGCAACTCAAACCTGTACACTGAATGTAAATTCTGTTTATATCTACACTCGACACTGGGGAATAAAAACATCCAGCATTTCCCAGATCCACATGATTAAAAACAGCTGAGGAGGTGGAAATGTGCCCAACCTGGAAAACACCAGCAGTTTATAAATGAATAAATAAATAAAAAGCATACTGTGAAGGTTGAGAAAATGATTTCAGATTCAACAATGTTTAGTTTTTTTCTCTTCTTTGATTGGTTGAGAGCACAGAAAGGGGGGCGGGGCTTGTTCCTGGGTCTCTCGTACTGCGATCGTTTCAGTTCTAATCACGAGGGTTAATCGTGTCTGTTGTCGTCTTGCATAGCGACAGAAACATCCAATCAGAAACCTCACATTATGTGCTCTGTTCAGTCACAGAATGACGTGTAAACAGTAGCTACGACGTTAAAAATGGCGTCCGACGGCGACAGAAAACACGCCAACCAAAGCAGACAGGAGACAGGAGTACAGTTTGTTCAGGACGAACTAACTGGTCGTGTAAACAATGATGCTACTGTACAAGTAAACACAAGGCTCTAATCTTAAAAGTCATTTAATTTAATTTGCTCTTCTTCGTTTTTGCTTTCGTTTAGGTTCGAGACGAGCCGTGATTTAAAACGGTCGCGCGCTGGATTTATCTAATCAGGGATTCTGAGACGGAAATATGTAAATAAGTAGTAGTTTAATCCAGGGTTTAGGAAAGTACAGTGTGAAACCCACAGGAACTTATGGATAAGGAGGTTCTGTAGTTGGCCAAGAGAACCCTTGGAGAGAGATGATCTATTTAAATACTTGGGTGAGGTGGGTGCCATTACTTTTGGAGTTTTATCTATACACGTCGAGATGTTTCGATTGAGGTTTTTAATCGGACTGTTATCAGCCGTAGGTTATACGGATCGTCTGGTTTATTCGAGAGTCCCTCGAGAGTGTTTCGGCTGTTGCTATAGAAACGATAGCTTATTAAAATGAGGCCGTTTATACGAACGTGTAGATGCTGTTGGAGAAAAGTCATAGACACTGTGTCTGACCAATCAGGTTTGAGAACTCGAGGGGAGGGCGGAGTTACGTCAGAACTGCAAGTGTAGTTAAAGTCAGAATTATTAGCAGGTAGCCTGTGAGTGTGCGTGTTAGAAAGGATTATAAGCAAGAAATAATACAGTCAGTGTGTGTGTGTGTGTGTGTGTACGTGTGTGTTTGAAAGGTTTAAAAGTAAGAAATACTACAGTCAGTGTGTGTGTGTACGTGTTTGAAAGGAGTATAAGCAAGATATACTACAGTCAGTGTGTGTGTATGTGTGTGTATGTGTGTGTAGGTGTGTGTGTTTGAAAGGAGTATAGGCAAGAAATACTACAGTCAGTGTGTGTGTGTGTGTGTGTGTGTGTGTGTGTGTGTGCGCTCAGTGAGAATAAAGTGATTTGATATGTAATATGTTTTGATGTGTGTGTGTGTGTGTGTAGGGTGTATACGAGGTCAATGAGTTCCCGCCCGTTACATCTTTAATCTGAAGAGGGCACTGTTCTATAATATGAGCCAAAAAAATAAAACAAATAAAATAAACAACAAAGAAATAATAATAGAAATAAAAACTGCACAGATAAAAAAATGTCCTTCAAAATGCAGGAGTTCGCATTTTCCCATCTCTCATATCTCTCTTAATAAAATATCTCTTCTGTTTTACTTTACATATCAAACACACACACACACACACACACACACACACACACACACACACACACACACACACTTCTGTGTTGTGTCCATTCATCCCATGCTTTCTCCCCGAGGACACAAAAACATCCTGTTTCTCTTTTCATTTCATTGTCTCTCACAGTCGAGGAGGAAGTTGTGCATCCATAACCAACCAATCAGGTTGAAGCTTGAGGTGCAGAGGGGCGGGGCTAAATCCTCAGTAGATTGGTCGCTCAAACTGATGTCGATCAAAACGTCCATTTCATTATTCCACCGTAGATGGAAGTAGGAGGATAGTGAGTGGGGGCGGAGTTATAGTTCTCAAGGGAAATTCCCTTTCGCAGACTCACACTCGCTTTTACACGCGTACGCACACACACACACACATACACACACACACACACACACACGCCACACTCCTCCAATCTGAACAGTTATAGACAAAACACTGATTTAAATTCACTCCATAGAAGGGAATGTTCTCTCTATTTTTCTCTCATTCTCTCTCGCTCGTTCTTCATCCCAACAGTAGTCTCGTCCCTACAGAGAGAGAGACAGAGAATGATTGAGAGACAGTGAGAGAGATAGAGAGAGAGAGAGAGAGAGAGAGAGAGAGAGAGAGATGTTAGAATCAGAGACCCAGTAATCATCATCTCCTGAACGTCATGTTAAACATTTTGACAGCTTAAATCGGAGGTTCATCATCAAACTACTTCTGACTTATTGATCAGTAGAGAAGTGCTGTGTGGGCGTGTCAGATCCCATAATGATTGACATCGCTGTCTCCTTGGCGACGCAAACAACTCGCTAATGCTAGAAACAAAGTGCTAGTGCTAGAGAAATGTGTATAAATAACACAGCGAGTCCATTAGTGTTTAAAAACCATTACACATTACACTGAGCTCTTAGGATGGACGTAGAGATCGTCAGGTAAAGGCACCGGGTTATACAGGTAAAGAAATACACACACACACACACACACACACACACACACACACAGATAAGAGGACAGATAATTTCCAACATGGTCATCGTTTTTCATGTGAACCGACATGACGTGGGAGAATAAACTAATGCCATGCGCCGGCCCTTTAAATCCCAAAACCCCCAAAGAGCAAGCCCCTCCCGTCCTGCCCCCCTTCCTCTCCCCTCCCCTCCTGTATTATCATCATCTATCCCTCCATCCTTCTCTCCGTTCATCCCTCCCTCACCTTCTCAATCTTCTCATCCAGCATTCTGAAGAACTCCTGCTGACTCTCTGACGTATGAATACTGAGAGAGAGAGAGAGAGAGAGAGAGAGAGAGAGAGAGACAGAGAAAGGGAGAGAGAGACAGAGAGAGAGAGAGAGAGAGAGACAGAGACAGAGAGAGAGAGAGAGAGAAATGGAGAGAGAGACAGAGAGAGAGAGAGACACATAGAGAGAGAGAGAGAGAGAGAGAGAGACACAGAGAGAGAGAGAGAGAGAGAGAGACAGAGAGAGAGACAGAGAGAGAGAGAAAGATAAACAGAGAGAGAGAGAGAGAGAAAGATAAACAGAGAGAGAGAGAGAGACAGAGAGAGACAGAGAGACAGAGAGAGAGAGACAGAGACAGAGTGAGAGAGAGACAGAGAGAGAGAGAGAAAGATAAACAGAGAGAGAGAGAAACAGAGAGAGAGAGAGAGAGAGACAGAGAGAGAGAGGGAGAGAGAAAGAGAAACAGAGAGAGAGAGAGACAAGAAGGGAGGTGACAAGAATTTTCCATTACAACAGGCACAGAATAAAGAGACATTTTCATTCCATCCATCTTGCAAAAATTTCTCCCTCTCTCTCACATGCGCATATTAAAATAATATAAAACGCATTCATCAAATAATAAATAATAAAAAGTTAATTAGAATAAAATAATAAATAATATTAATAATAATAATAATAAAAAAATAAACTATTAAAATATTAGCGATGATGTTCAATGTCATTGTTAAAAATACATAAACAAACAAACACAAGGTTGTCATATAAAATACCCAAAGTACATCCCACTGTACGTCATGCAGTGTGGCTCACCAGAAAGAAACATCTATGCACCCTTGGTGCTTGGCCCCGCTAATCGCTGCTTGAAGTTCTATTTTATTTGTGTTAGTGCAAAAAGTCGGTGGCTTAGTGGTTAGCACGTTCTCCTCACACCTCCAGGGTCGGGGTTCGATTCCCGCCTCCACCTTGTGTGTGTGGAGTTTGCATGTTCTCCCCGTGCCTCGGGGGTTTCCTCCGGGTACTCCGGTTTCCTCCCCCGGTCCAAAGACATGCATGGTAGGTTGATTGGCATCTCTGGAAAATTGTCCGTAGTGTGTGATTGCGTGAGTGAATGAGAGTGTGTGTGTGTGCCCTGTGATGGGTTGGCACTCCGTCCAGGGTGTATCCTGCCTTGATGCCCTATGACGCCTGAGATAGGCACAGGCTCCCCGTGACCCGAGGTAGTTCGGATAAGCGGTAGATGATGAGTGAGAGAGTGTGAGTGCTTTTTGTGTTTCTGTGCCGCAAAAGTTTTGAAGTGATCGCACCGAGTCCATAAGCGTGCTGCGAACAGGAATTCGGTTCATAACTTGATCAGTTAAGAGACTGAAATGTTTCGTTCCTCAAAAGGTTTTGGAAACTTTGCAAAAATATTTTTTCAACACAAAGTAACATTGTTTGTTGTATTCTGTACGTTTGACCAATCAGAGACTCACAGTATGGCTAAGCTCCGCCCCAACAAGTACATACTTTGAAACAGGAACTAAACAGATTCCTGGAAAAGCAAACCAGGAACTAGACGGTTCCTGTTTAAATGCACCTATAGTTCCTGAGTTCCTGAGAATGTTCCTGAGTTAGTAATTTATTGTGAATAAAGGATTACACACAAACACACACACACACACACACACACACACACACACTCACTTGGGCCTGTTGGCGTTGGCTCCTGGCACCTCTTTGTGCAACTTTGTTTTGTTTTGTGCTGAACTTTTTTCCTGAAACACACATACAGATTAGATTAGACACTAATGTCTCACACACACACACACACACACACACACACACACACACCTATAAGGATTAGGAAGAGCGGGATGTTTTATGTTACAATAAACAAACACACACACACTAAAATCATGTTAATGAGCAGAACGGAATTGGAGCGTGTCAGATTTGGAATGTGTCACAATCTGGAGGTTTGTGTGTGTGTGTGTGTGTGTGTGTGTGTGTGTGTGTGTGTGTGCTGAAAAAGGTCAGCCCACTCCTACATTCCATACACGTCCACACAGAGTCTCAACCTGCTCCACACACTAACACACACATGCACGTGTGCACACACATGCACGCACACACACTCCACGAACAACAGTAATGGACAGAAGTGTGCTTTTGTTTTCCCAAGAGGGCAGAATACAT
This sequence comes from Tachysurus vachellii, assembly GCF_030014155.1. Taxonomy (NCBI): domain Eukaryota; kingdom Metazoa; phylum Chordata; class Actinopteri; order Siluriformes; family Bagridae; genus Tachysurus; species Tachysurus vachellii. The sequence goes on from NC_083470.1 coordinate 2,131,637, forward strand.
TCCAGTGCACACACACACACACACACACACACACACACACACACACACACACACACACACACACACACAGAGAGCTGACACTGACAGAGTAATGCTACACAAGTGTCTCAAAATCTACATCCATTTGTGAGTGAGTGTGTGTGTGTGTGTGTGTGTGTGTGTGTGTGAGAGAGAGTGAGTGTGTGTGTGTCTCTTACCAGATTCTCCTGGTTACGTGCATTTACACGGTCTTCCTCTACACGCATGTACTTCACCTCCTCAACCCCTTTCATCCTGTACTCATCTACAGAGAGAGAAATAGAGAGACAGACAGAGAGACAGACAGAGAGACAGACAGACAGAGAGACAGACAGACAGAGAGACAGACAGAGAGACAGAGAGACACAGAGACAGACAGACAGACAGAGAGACAGACAAAGAGACAGAAAGACAAACAGATGTAGTTTACTCTGAAAACACAACATTTTCTAGATTCTAAACTTCACCTCAAAATATTTAGCAACGTGTCACTGCCTGAGAATGACAGACAACTCCAACCCCTCAACCAACACCACCCCCCAAAAAAAAAAAAAACGAACGCGCACACAAACACACAAACACACACAAACCCGCACGCGCACACAAACACACACATGCACACAAACATACACACGCACACAAACACACGCAAACACACAAACACACACAAACGCACACAAACCCGCACGCGCACACAAACACACACATGCACACAAACATACACACGCACACAAACACACGCAAACACACAAACACACACAAACGCACACAAACACACACGCGCACACAAACACACACACGCACACAAACACGCACACAAACACACATACGCACACAAACACATAC
>NC_083470.1:2137500-2140000 GCF_030014155.1 Tachysurus vachellii
AGATTTTATCGGTCAAAACAACAAATAATCAGACTTGAGCTCCGTCTGAAAATAACCTTTGTTTTGTCTGTGACACTAATAACACTTTAGAGTGCAATAAAACAAAAAACTCCTGGCATGTAAACACTGACTTCATCTTCTTCATGCTGGCAGCAACCTCACACCCACACACACACACACACACACACACACACACACACACACCAGGAGCCAGAACAGAAGGCCGTGACCTAAAGCTTTCATCACACAGGAAGAGGGCGGAGAGCAAATAAGGAACAGCGTGAGAGAGACGGCGAGCCGATGGAGTGAAGCGAGTTAATAAAGGAAGGAAAACAGGAGGGAGGGAACGAAGGAAGGATAGAGAGTACAGTGGGAGTGGAGAGGAAAAGAAGGAAGGAAGGGAAGAAAGCGTGGCCTTGAGAGGAACAGCAGATATGCCAAAGGAGGAGAGATGTGGCTGAGGCGAGGGATGGCGAGGTCGAGAGAGGACGGAGGAATGGAAGACCTCTTTATCGCCATCTCTCATGCAGTCATGTGCAGGAGATGGGAGTGAGAGAGGAGTGTGTGTGAGTGTGTGTGTGTGTGTGTGTGTGTGTGAGTGTGTGTGAGAGAGAGAGAGAGAGAGAGGAGAGAGAGAGAGAGAGAGAGAGAGAAAGGCCATTTCCTGTGTGCCCATTTGCTCCTCATTCCTAGTCTTCTATAATCCTTTGCATTTACACACACACACACACACACACACACACACGTTTGGGAAAAAAAAACACAATTACACACATGACATTTCTTGTTGACCTCCATGTCGGTCTCTCTCACACACACACACACTGTACAAACACACACACGCGTGCACACACACGCGCGCACACACGCACATACACACGTTTGGGAAAATAACACAATTACACACATGACATTTCCTGTTGACCTCCATGTCTGTCTCTCTCTCTCTCTCTCTCTCACACACACACACACGCACACACACACGCGCGCTCACACACGCGCTCACACACGCACACTTAATAACCTTTGAGTCTGATTTTGAAGGTATTCTTTTGCCGACTATTTTAGAAAAGCATCTTAAAATTTCTGACTTTTCCGTGAATTTATGTGAAACATATAAAAGTTAATGGATGTAATGATACGGTACAGTATTTAAAAAAAACACGCAAATTGGGCTTGGAAGCCATCTTAGTACCTCAGTAACCTCATTTAATCAGGACATAATGGGTCAGAAGAAACACACACACACTCTCATTACAGTCTGCTGTCAGCTTCCTGTAGAGAATTCCCAGACCGACTCTTCAGTTCCGTCTCAAACACAATAAACTAAAATGAAGCCTGGTGGCTGCGTACATTCTGCTCACGACTCTCTGGTTATTTAATCCACCGAATATCAGAGACTCGGGTTCTCGCCGTGATCCGGTCGCCTGGTAATCGGTGCTCTGCGACTCCATGAATGCGGCTCTGCACTGAAATATAAATATCGCAGTTTTTCAGGGTCCATATATTGCGGTCGTGTTCCGTCCTTCGGTGCCGTTGTCATAAACCATGCTGGAGAAGCAGAGACGCTTTCACAATAACTGGTTTGGTAAAAAACTATTAATTGTTAATAAAAAAAAATTTAAAAAAAGTGAACCACGTTTTTATCCATTTCTAGTTACGTTTCATGTCGTGAAATAGGAACAGGTTATTACTGGTGTTCTGGCAGCTATAAGCAGTCGTTCCTTCACTAGATGTTTTTTTTTATATGTTAAAAAATAGCCATAAAAAAAAAAAATTGTTGTAAAGTTTCTGTTCCAAAAGGGATGCACTTATTTCCAGGGATTTCAGAACAGCGTAACAGATATTGCGTCATCAGGTAGGCGTGGCCTATTTGATAATCTAACCCTAACCATAACCGTAGTTTTTGGTTGTTTATTTGTTTTCTAAAATAAATCTACCTGTAGGACTGTTTTGTCCTTCGTAGTATGCTGGGGTTTTTTTTGAAAGAGGGCGTTTTTCCAAGACCTCCGAAAACACGCCCGCTTTACGTCGTGGTAACGAAACCCCATGAACGTTAAATAAACAAAACACTTTTTATTTGTCAGTTTCTTTCCCGGACGTATAACTGATCACAGCGAGCGTATTTATATAACACTGTGACATGAAGCTGCGAGACATAATATATATCACCAGTTTCTGGCCAATCAGAGTCCAGCATTTCGACAGCAAACCACGGAAACATCTTTGGGTTCGGAGTCACGAATGAAACCGGAACAGAACAAATGTATGTAAATTTATGTAAATTAACGACGATTAATGTAAATGTGCTCCGTTGTTTCTTACTTTTTTCTTTTGCTTCTTAAGAGGTTCTCAGGTTAAAGAAGTTTTAAGGTTAAAAATGATTTTAAAATCAGACCTGAATAAGTTAAAACCTCACAGCCGTCGTTCTGTCGCTTTGAACCATAATACTGTACACTCACCATCCTCCTACTTACTATCTCTCTATGTCTCTCTCTCT
>NC_083470.1:2145000-2147500 GCF_030014155.1 Tachysurus vachellii
CGGATGTCTGCAGCTCTTCTCTTCTTACGCAGTTTTCACATGATGACGTCTGTGTGTGTGTGTGTGTGTGTGTGTGTGTGTGTGTGTGTGGAGGTCACATGACTGACACAGACAGATGTGGATTGTGTTAGTAGAGTGATGCTTAAGCTGTTGGGTTACTTCCAGTTACATACAAGAGCACTCGTTCTCTCTCTCTCTCTCTCTCTCACACACACACACACACACACACACACACACACACACACACACACACACAGAGTGTGTGTGAGACGGCACACAGCCCCTACCATCATAACATTTGCTCAAGAAGTGCCCCTCCCTCTTCCCCCCTGTCTGCTTAACACACTTCATCAACCTGATAAATCCTGCACGACTGCCAACACACACACACACGCACGCACGCTAACACACACACACGCACGCACGCTAACACACACGTACGCACACACTCGCTAACACACACACACGCACGCACGCACGCACACACTCGCTAACACACACACGCACGCACGCACACACTAGCTAACACACACACACACACACACTCACTAACACACTAACACACACACACACGCACGCACAAGTTATGTAAGAATATAAACACTGTAAGAACAATCTTAACTGTAGAGTCTCCATTACAGCTTCTTTCTTTCTTTCTTTTTTTACTTCCTTTCTCTTTCCTTTTCACTTTTTCTTTAGAATCTCTTCTTCCTTCCTTCCTTCAGTTCCTCCTTCCTTAATTCCTCTCCTTCTTTTCTACTTTTCTGTTCTTTTCTATCCATCCTCTCTTTAGTCCTCCTTATCTCTCCTTTTTCTGTCTGTCTTTTCATGTTCACTTTTTCACCCCTTTCTTTCACCGTTCCCTCCTTCATTTCTCACGTCTCTCCCTACCCCACCTTTATCTCTCCCTTTTCACTCCATCCTTTGTTCCAGCTTTCTCTTTCCTTTCCCTGTTCCTTCTTTCCACCATCTTTCCTTCTCTCTAGCCTTTTCCTACTGATTAATCCCTCTCTTTTTTACTTTCCTCATTTCTCACCCTCTCCTCTCTTCTCAGTTCTTCTCCTTTTTTCCTGCATTCTCTCTCTACCTTCCTTCCCTATCTCTCCATCCTTTCCCCATCTCTCCTTTACACTTTACTTTATCGTTCAGATTTCTCTTGACTTATCTCCCCCTCTTCTTCTTTTCCCCTTTTCTATTCTATCTCTCTTTTCTTTTCATCTATGTCTTTCTCTCTATTCTATTTTATTCAGCCTTTCTCTCTATAAATCCATCCTTTTATTTTTTCTTTTCTCTCACTCCTTTCTTTCTAAGTTATCCTTTTCTTTACCTACTACTTTTATTTTATTCTCTCTATTTCATTCCTCTGTCCTTCATTCTTTACTTCCATATTTGTCTTCTCTCATATCTTTATTCTCTTTCTCAGTCTCAGTAAAGAGGGTGTGGCCTCTGTATCTGTCAGTCTCAGTAAAGAGGGTGTGTCCTCTGTATCTGTCAGTCTCAGTAAAGAGGGTGTGGCCTCTGTATCTGTCAGTCTCAGTAAAGAGGGTGTGGCCTCTGCATCTGTCAGTCTCAGTAAAGAGGGTGTGTCCTCTGCATCTGTCAGTCTCAGTAAAGAGGGTGTGTCCTCTGCATCTGTCAGTCTCAGTAAAGAGGGTGTGTCCTCTGTATCTGTCAGTCTCAGTAAAGAGGGTGTGGCCTCTGTATCTGTCAGTCTCAGTAAAGAGGGTGTGGCCTCTGTATCTGTCAGTCTCAGTAAAGAGGGTGTGGCCTCTGCATCTGTCAGTCTCAGTAAAGAGGGTGTGTCCTCTGTATCTGTCAGTCTCAGTAAAGAGGGTGTGTCCTCTGTATCTGTCAGTCTCAGTAAAGAGGGTGTGGCCTCTGTATCTGTCAGTCTCAGTAAAGAGGGTGTGTCCTCTGCATCTGTCAGTCTCAGTAAAGAGGGTGTGTCCTCTGCATCTGTCAGTCTCAGTAAAGAGGGTGTGTCCTCTGCATCTGTCAGTCTCAGTAAAGAGGGTGTGTCCTCTGTATCTGTCAGTCTCAGTAAAGAGGGTGTGGCCTCTGTATCTGTCAGTCTCAGTAAAGAGGGTGTGGCCTCTGTATCTGTCAGTCTCAGTAAAGAGGGTGTGGCCACTGTATCTGTCAGTCTCAGTAAAGAGAGTGTGGCCTCTGCATCTGTCAGTCTCACTAAAGAGGGTGTGGCCTCTGTATCTGTCAGTCTCAGTAAAGAGGGTGTGTCCTCTGCATCTGTCAGTCTCAGTAAAGAGGGTGTGTCCTCTGCATCTGTCAGTCTCAGTAAAGAGGGTGTGGCCTCTGCATCTGTCAGTCTCACTAAAGAGGGTGTGGCCTCTGCATCTGTCAGTCTCAGTAAAGAGGGTGTGGCCTCTGCATCTGTCAGTCTCAGTGAATAGGGTGTGGCCTCTGCATCTGTCAGTCTCAGTGAATAAGGTGTGGCCTCTGCATCTGTCAGTCTCAGTGAATAGGGTGTGGCCTCTGCATCTGT
>NC_083470.1:2150000-2162500 GCF_030014155.1 Tachysurus vachellii
CTCTTTCTCTCTCATACACACACACACACACACACACACACACACACACATACACACACACACACACGTATATTCATCCTGACTACCACAGAAAGTTCTGCGTACCGTCATAACTGGATCAAACTATAAAAAGTGACACAGAAGCTAATCTCTGAAATTCTGAATCAGATTCTCTTTATTCAGTTTCTTACTTTATTCAGTATTTTCTAAATTCCGAGCTTTCACAATGCTGGAAATCCCCGCAGACATTCGCGCACATCCAAACCCAACATCTGTGCCAATATTAAATCATAAAAACACAACACAGACACTATGTTGATGGTCAGACTGTTGCTTTGCTTTCAACTACACGAGATGGTGTCGATTTTAAACTAGCGACAACAACGCTACAGTAGGAACGTAACAACAGGAACGAGGGATGTTGAGCCTGCTGTTTTCTGCATATAGACATGACTTAAAAAAAAAAAGAAGTGAATCAGGAAGGTACTCATGTGCTAATGGGACATGCACAAAAATACATAATAATGAAAAGAGCATGAAATTTTCCACACAAAGCTTTTCGACAACTCGCAGAGAAATGAGCAGAATGTCCACCTGCGTCGTCACATCAGCATCAAAACAAAGAAGAGCGCTTACACACACTCTTTCTGCACAGATGACAGCAAACGATGTTTAACGCTGACAGAAACCGGCAAAGCGAAGAGAGGAAGAGAGGAAGAGGAGACGCCTCACGTGACGAGAAAGAGACGGACGAGCATCGAATCGCCAATTCACTTAAAACGGTTTGGCTGTAAAGTTGTTTTTCGTCCCATAGTGTATGTAAACGTGGTCATTAAAGGTGCGGTGCACGATGTTTGAAAGCCAATGTTGACATTTGAAATCACCAAAACAAACACGCCCCTAACCCAAATGGGTGTCACCCTTGTTTTGATAGCTCCGCCCCACACATCCATACGTAACCCAGGCAACTATTATGGCGGAACCTGCTGGGGCAGCCGACTGAGGGTATTTTTTTATCAGTAAATGAACACAATGAGTAACACTATGGTAATACAGATGTGTTTTTGTAGTACTGTGTGTTGTAGCGTGAAAGGTTTAGCTCCGTTTCACGCGGAAGACGACGTTCGACACCTAGAACCCGAGGCAGAGGTAACGGCAGGTATCCGCCATGTCAGTGTTTCAATCGCTTTCTGCTAATGTCACACATGCGCACTGAACACTCTCTCCAACGCATATTGACAAGACACGCCCCTTTATGCTCATTGGCTACACGTTTGTATTGTTTGTCGGCCCGACTCGGTTTTCTGAAACATTTTTTAAACATCGTGCACCTCACCTTTAATGTAGAGAAGGTAAAAGTGCCGTGTCTTTTACTGGAGCTGGAAGGAGACCTTTAAACAGGATTTTATCTGTTTTTACTTTACACAGACTTACTGTAGTTGAGACCTATATAGAACACACACCCGCACGCACACACACACACACACACACACACGCACGCACAGGTTCTGCTTTTGTCTCTGAAATCCATCCTCATAATGCTAACAGTCACTTCCTCTATTCACACTATAAATATTCATTTTTAATTAGAAAGCCATCCGTCACTAACGAGGTCTAATTTAATTGTGTCTCTGCAGCAGGATAACTGACCTCCTCACACACACACAAACACACACACACACACACACACACACACACACATATGGCTGTATGGTTTTACTCTAAATAAGCTCCAGATAGTGTAGATGTGGTGAAGTGTGGAGCGATTCGGCACCGTTTACATTCCTGTGTCAGATTTTAAACGTCACGAGGAAGATGGAAATATTTTATATATGTCTCTCTGTCTAGAGACAGACACACACACATGCACACACAAAGACACACTCACACACTGTCTCTTTCTGTCTAATCTAATCAGCCATGTTTCCTGTAATAATAAATTTATTAATGAAAAACTGGATTAGCATAGAATACTAGTTTGAAAGTTAACATGTTTACTCGTATGCTAGCGTGTGAGGTATCCTGTTGACTCTAATGCTAGCATGTGAGTTAGCCCGTTTACTAGAATGCTAATGTGTGAGTTAGCCTGTTTACTCTAATGCTAGTTTGTGGGTTAGCCTGTTTACTCTAATGCATGTGAGAGCTAGCATTTTTACTTTAATGCTAGCATATGAGTTAGCCTGTTTACTCAAATGCTAATGTGTGAGTTAGCCTGTTTACTCGAATGCTAGTGTGCGAGTTAGCCCGTTTCCTCAAATGCTAATGTGTGAGTTAGCCCGTTTACTCTAACGCTAGAGTGTGGGTTAGCCTGTTTACTCGAATGCTAGCATGTGAGTTAGCCCATTTACTCTAATGCTAGTGTGTGAGTTAGCCTTTTTACTCGAATGCTAGTGTGTGAGTTAGACTGTTTACTCTAACGCTAGTGTGTGAGTTAGACTGTTTACTCGAATGCTATTGTGTGAGTTAGACTGTTTACTCGAATGCTATTGTGTGAGTTAGACTGTTTACTCGAATGCTAGTGTGTGAGTTAGCCTTTTTACTCTAACGCTAGTGTGTGAGTTAGACTGTTTACTCGAATGCTAGTGTATGTGAGTTAGCCCGTTTACTCTAATGCTAGTTTGTGGGTTAGCCTATTTACTCTAAAGCATGTGTGAGTTAGCCCGTTTACTCTAATGCTAGCATGTGAGTTAGCCTGTTTACTTTAATGCTAGTGTGTTAGCTAGTATAGGCTAAGGCTAAGTTTTAGGTTAGTCTGTTTACTCTAATGCTAGTGTGCGGGTTATCCTGTTTCATGCTAGCATATGGTTTAGCCTGTTTAATTCCAGTTTGTTTTTCAAAAATAAAAATCACTGAAAATAATAACAATAAACACATTTAAATATATCTACTATTAATCTTTATATTATTCTTTATATTAACCTTTTGTTTTAAGTTTATGTTCTGTAAAACTGCTTCGAGACAATGACAATTGTAAAAAGTGCTATAGATATAAATTTGAATTGAATTGAACTGAATAAGCCACAGTTTTAAAAAAGCCGGATCTGGCTAATCGGTGGAACTGTATGCTAGCAGATAAAATCACTTCAGACACAAACTACGTTAGCTCAGTATTTACTATTTCAGTAGGTCTATAAATAGTCTCAGTAACACGTAAAGAAAAGAATGATGTATTTCTTTTTTCCATGCTGCTCAGTTCAAGCTATCAGTCTGAGGTCAGTTCACATGAACAGTGTTTTAGAGGCTCCCGGGTGATGGCTAATCGCCAGTGTGTGAAGTTTCTCAGCAGCTGCGTGAGGGTGTGGTGATGACTGACGTGAACCACAGGGATGTGCCGTGACTTCAGTTTTTACACTCACTGTGTCACTGTTATGTAACTGAACTAAAAAAAAAGCAGCACTTTTTAATATAAAGTGTGCTAACGTTAATAGCAAAAACGTTGGCACTGAAATGAAAGCGCTAATGTTATAAAACTAGCGCTCGAGAGCTGCATGAAATCTGTTCCTCTTGAAGAGCAAAGAGTTCTACTGCACAACGGCAGGATTTTTATCCGTTTTAATAGGATTATCTCGATCTGGATGAAATCCGCACAACGCACAAGACGATATTTGTCAGGAGAATCGTCACAATTACGCCACTAGATTTGACAAGCTAGCATCTGCATCTGTCAAATCTGCTATTTATACCGAACAAGCTAATAAATCAACATTAGCAAGTAAAAAAAAAAAAAGTTCAATCGCCCACAATTACCCACAGCAAAAAAAACATCATAAGGGTTTTCGGTTGACTGTTTTAGAACCTTTAACTTCTGCCAATGTCTAGCTTCAGTTTCATCACTGTCTGTGTAATTACTACATTCTCTGAAACTCCAACTGTGGCAGCAAGCAGTAAGAAGAAATAGAAAAGGAGGTGGAAAAGGAAGAATAAGAAGTAGAAGAAGAAGAAATAGAAAAGGATGTGGAAGAAGAAGAAGGAAAAAAGGAAGAAGAAAAAATAGAAAATGAGGTAGAAAAGGAAGATAGAAAAGGAGGTGGAAAAGGAAGAAGAAGAAGAAGAAGAAGAAGAAGAAGAAGCTCACTTGAAGAACCTTGATGCACTTGTTCAGTGTAAATGCTGGACCCTTCAGCTTTGCTTGGAGGAAGAGGGGCGGGGCCACCACTACGGGCCACCACTCTGGGCCACTCTCGCCAGTCTGGGCCGCCACTACGGGCCACTCTCGCCACTCTGGGCCGCCACTATGGGCCACTCTGGGCCGCCACTCGGGGCCGCCACTCGGGGCTACCACTCTGGGCCGCCACTCTGGGCCGCCACTCTGGGCCGCCACTACGAGTCACCGCTCGCTGAAATAAATTCAAAATGGCCGACGACATTCCGGTGGACAAAAAGCCTTATACTCGTCTTTTCTAACAGCCCACACTGTGTGATTTTTAAAGTTTTTGTGCTGAAGTGCTTTTCTGTAGCAGCATTGTGACATCATTCGCCATCGACTGGAAAACCGGCATCAACTTCCTGTCAGTAAAAACCTTTAACGTTTCATTTGAGGCGATAGACACGGGTACAGAGTGCGGTGTTAGCGTGTAGTGTTTAGGACGTCATTTGGGATGCAGCTACTGGCTTTTACAAGCCGGCTACTGGCTTTTATAAACAGTGTAAATAGACGGTATTATACCAGTGTGTATAACACACTGGTATGTGGTACAGTAACATCAATAATATCTTTTATGTGAGGATGTTTAATGGAAATCCTCACAGCTCAGAGCCATATTTGGGGAAAGAACTTTTTAAGACATTTTTTTGAAGATGTAAACACGTCGGACAATAAAAAAATAATAACAATAATAACATCTTGTCATACTTGATTAAAGACAAAGAAAAACAAAGACAAATGAATTACAAACTAACACACAAGAGCTATAAATAGTCAGGTGACCTGCTGGTGATGGACAGATGGGACGGAGTCAGGACCAGAAAGCTGAAACAGAAAAGTCACAATATGTGTGCACTAATTTATTCACAGTTATATAACATTAGTTATCTTTTTTTAGCCTAGTTTCTGTGGGACTAAAAGCACGCTGAATTATGATTACAGATTATTTCTCCAGCAGAGGACACAAAACAGACTTCAAAGTAACGTTGGACGTTGGAACGTTAAGGCATGAACCTGCCTAATGCAAGACCGGGGTTAGTGATGATGAACCAAATTGGCCACAATAACATCATCATGTCTAGTAAATGTTGGATTATTGACACACGCTTGACCCTGCTGCTGCTCCTCTGAACGTTCTCACGCAGCCTCCGTTCTTGTTCTCTCGTTATCATCGCCGTAGCATCTGGAGTTCATCCTGACAGACTGCTCGCTGTTCTCCAGGGAAACCAGCACAAAGAACAATTTGCATAAATTACATAAGCGCTGAAGGTAAATAAGCAGATAAACAGCACTAATGAACAGTCCTACAATAACAGTTGGGGTATGCAAACGAGGCAGCACATCAGGGACCGAGGGAAAAGGGTGAACCGCTAAATTAGCACTCTGGGCGCCAAAATATTTACAAAATAACTCGGAATAATTGCAGGTTAAGATCAGATAAACATGTTGTTTATACAGAGCTAATTTCCTGGCAAAAGTAATCTAACGTGAAATGACAGTGAGTAATTTTATGGTTTTGGAAACTCTGACTAGCAGAAACCCGAGTTTCACCTTCGAGTTAAAACTCCAGATAAAAATCGGCGTCTTTTATTTATTTATTTAATTTTTACTGCTTATATAACTTTCTGTTTTGAGTGAGAATTAAAGGAACGCGTCTAAAACAATTTCACTACAAACTATGAATAATTATTTTTAAAAATGCCACAAGGAGCAAAAGGTTACAAGGGAAGTTAGATTATTTATTATTTTAGATTATATTAAGTTAGATTATTAAGTTATTTTATTATTTTGTTGCTGCGTTCATAGTGAAATTAACTTCTGAATCTGGCTAGTTTTCTTTTAAACATATACGCTAATTGTCAATAACCAGCTAGCAACCTAATGAGCTAATGCTGGTGATCGAGAGCGTGTACGGTTTATATACTTGGTGGAACATGGGCAGATTTCTGAGCATTTTTTATAACTAAAAAAGAAAAAAAAAGTTAAAGTTAAAAAAGCTAAAAACCGTTGTTTCTTGTTAGCTTGCTAGTTAGCTAGCTGGGTAGGTGTTAAGTAGAATTTTTTTTTGATAACATTCTAACTAACACCTACCCAGCTAGCTAACTAGCAAGCTAACAAGAAACAACGGTTTTAACTTTTTTATTAACAAGAGCGAGTCATCAGGTTTATAAAGTTCGGCTTGGCAACAGATTGTATAGAAAATCTTGTTGAAAATCTTTAAAAAAATGTTGTTAATCACATTTTTGATAAATCCCCTGACAGCACAACATCCTGTTAATTATCCAGATGATGCTTTTGTTATTTTTTATTATATTATTTATTATCAGGGACGTTTTATCCTTTTACTCATCATTGTAGGTTTTTAAATGAGCGTTAATTAAATGTCAATTTGAATAAACGCTACTGAATTAGAAAAAAAAACAAATAGGAGCCATATAAATAATATAATTCATAAAAAAAAAAAAAAGCAGCAGTATAAAAAGCTCATTAATAACGTACATTATATGTGTATAGTTTTTTGAGTTGGAAATTTTATTTTGGCGAAACCCTGAAATAAATCTGAGTAATCCGTTCGTTCTTTCCTTTATGACCGAGAGTCGCTTTCGCTCATCTGTACACTCATCTGTTCCTTCACAGTTTTACTGTATTGTTATAAATCACACGAGGCTTTTTCTCACTTGACCACGTCTAATTACTGTAGAGGAAACAAGCTCCATAAACATTCTCGCTGCTCGTTATTAAACATTTACACCGCAGTAATTACCTGGGCTTTTATTACATCCTGTTTTCATGTTTTAGTGACGTCTCGCATGCTCACGCAACGTTCCCCACAACAGTAGAGTCCAGTTTGACAATATTGCGTCACTCGATATGGAGAGTGTCAGCACATTCCTGACACAATGGGAGTCGGGCGAATTGGACTGGACTGCCCTCGTGTCTCCCGAGTGTGGCGTACAGCCACCTCATCTAACCTCCGAGTCAGCAGAGGGAAAAAATGACTGCGGTGGCAGTCCTTCACTGCCTCACTTACTGTTTCTGTCTCACTCATATATACACACACACACACACACACACACAATACACCCAAAAGAGTGTAATGGTACAATGCATAAAGAAAGCTTCCACAATGACAGGAACCTCCCACACTGTAACTATGGGAACCTCCTGCCTCAGTGATGTCATCACAATACTGCATCATAACCTTGTGAAGACAAATGAGGTCATGAATCGTAAAAAACACAAACACAGAGGGAAATAAGAAAAGACTTGGCAGTGAGCGGTGAGATAATATAAGATGAGATGAAATGAGATTAGATAATATAAGATGAGATGAGATAATATGAGATGAGATAATATGAGATGAGATAATATGAAACGATATGAGATTAAATGAGATAATATGAGATGAGATAATATGAGATGAGATAATATGAAACGATATGAGATGAGATAATATGAGATAATGAGATGAGATAATATGAGATAATGAGATGAGATATGAGATAATGAGATGAGATAATATAAAATGAAATGAGATAATATAAGATGAGATGATATGAAACGATATGAGATGAGATAATATGAGATGAGATGATATGAGATGAGATAATATGAGATAATTTGATGCTGATGAACGGCAGGAACTCCAGACAGTCGGATATAATCCGCACGGATTACTGAATGCTGAACCTACAGCACATCAGGACCAGCAGACAGAACAAACTTCTCAGCTGGACGCCTGCAGACATGCTTCATTAGTATGCAAACGCATGTAGCCAATGCGCGTCGAGGGATTTAATAATAATAATAATAATAATAATAATAATAATATGTTTTGTCGTGTACAAAATGCATGAATGAAAATCAGCAACGAGCCACATTATGAAACAGTGGGGCTTGTTGTGCATGAACACACGCACACAGACACACACACGCACGCACGCACGCACGCACGCGCCTAAGCGACACAGTACGTGCACACAGGCTACATTGTACTCGGTCAGTCCACGCGCGCGGTTCTTCTCTGTACGTGAACTGAACACGCTGCTCACACGCCTACCGGGTCGTGATTCCAGAAGCCAAAACGCCTCGCGTCTGTCAAAGGCCAGACATCACGTGGAGCCAAATCCGGAATCCGATCCACAAACAAAACAAAACAAAACAAAACAAAAGAAATAATCAGCAACGCAACCCAGACCCCGAGCCCAGGCTGTGCGCTCGTGCGCGCCGGGGAACACAATCACGCTAAACACGGCACGGAAAGAAAGGAAGGAAAGACACGTGCGTGTTGTTATTCATCCTCTTTATATAGACAAAACTGAACAAAAACACAAAACCCAGCACTTACTTTATAAACGTGGATCCGCATGTGACGTTACTGAGCTCCAAACTCCAACTCAGCGCGAGCGCTGTTCACGTCTCCGAGCTCAACGAGCGCGCAGGCTGTTCACAGGGTTGCCAGATCCTCCTCACGTCACAATGTTTACACCAACATTTCTCATTCAATGAAAGGTATTTTGTGCAAACAAGAAATTGAAGTTTTTTAAAAAAAAAAAGAAGATCATATTCTGATGTAACACGATGTTTTCAGGGTCGTTTCAGCAATTCGTTTCCCTAAATTGACATAAACAAGCTGAATTGTTTGTATTTATAACATACTGTATTTATCTCATTAAAACAAGACACAAGATATTTACAATTAAAAAAACAAACAGATAAAATTTATGTCATTTATTGGATGGACTTTTAACATAAAGATCACACACCAATCATTCAGCTTTAAAAACGCACCATCTGGCAACACTGCAAATTGTTCGTCGACGTTTCCTTATTCGGCTGGAAAACCCGGAAGTCATTTCACCCTAAAGCTTACAGAAGGCCAATTAGAGACCATGACGTTGTTTGAGGGGGCGTTCAATTTTAAATCAGGACGTTTTGGAAAGCCAAAAGGGTCAAACTACTTTGTTAAAAAAAAAAGATTGTCAAAGTGTCAAAAAATTAATTTACTTGTGAAATTGTTATTTTACTAATTTTACTTACTAATGAAACATTAATGACGCTTTTTGCCGTTTTTTTTTGCAGCCTGTAAAATCTATTTCCATCGATCCCTCTGGCAAAGATTTATAAGCCATATAAAATAAAATAATAGATCCTTAAAGGTGGGGTTTCCGTTGTTTGAAAGCCAATGTTGACATGTAAAATCACCAAAACAAACACGCCCCTAACCCAAATGGGTCCCACCCCTGTATCGATAGCTCCGCCCACACATACATACGTAACCCAGGCAACTAATGGAAAGAAACGTGTCTTTATCATAGCTGAAGGGAAGAACAATACGATTGTAGATAAACAAACAAGCAAAAATGACACACAAGCATAATCATGTAAAGGACAAAGGCATATATTAGTTCTGTGTAACAAAGCAAAACCAACGTTACTCACCTATCGAGAAGGAAAAAAGCGCCTCGGCGTCTTAAGTAAAGTTGGTCACATATTCACAGATTGGAGTTTCCAGAGTCAATAACTCCTGAGCTAAACGCTGTTACTACACAAAACACGGTTGTAGCTGCGTCTCTACATTACTACGATAGAAAAGAGGTGTTATTTGTGTAGTAACAGCGTTTAGCTCAGGAGTTATTGACTCAGGAAACTCCAATCTGTGAATATGTGACCAACTTCCTGCTCCTTCAGTTCTCTCCAGCGCTGGAAAGCTGATCCTATATTAACACGTCCTACTTCTTACCTTATCGTAAGTCTTTCTTCTCTTTCTTTCTTTGTTTTTATCCTCCATGTCAATGTTAAAACTGCTTTCTGCTAATGTCACACATGCGCACTGAACACTCTCTCCGCCCATATTAACAAGACCCACCCCTTTCTGCTTATTGGCTACACGTTAGTTTTGTATTTGTTTTGTTTGCCGGCCCGACACAGTTTTCAGAAGCATTTCTCAAACAACGGAGACCCCACCTTTAATAGAAGACTTCATTTTTTCACATAATTACAGCGCAGTGTTTGCAGATTCCAGCTTTGAAGGCTGGGGTCAGAGCACAGGGTTACTGTTCAAGTTACTGAACCAAACAGGAGGAATAACTTCAACTGCACCGTTATAATCACTTTCTATGACTTCCACTGGTGCAGCAAAGCAAAAACACCATGGATTCTTGAGGGTGACCAGAGTGAGTGCTGTTTGAGATCTACTGGTCTAAACATTTATTAATAAACCAGAGAATGACTTGTCAAAGTAACGTGTAAAACCAGTGCAATTATGGTTTATCGTGTAATAACTGTACTGTATCACATTTATGCCTCGTTCCATTTAATCCAACTTGTTTAGATTTCTATCGAGCCCAAGGATTAACGACTGATGGATCGTAATGCGCGGTGTTTTAACACAACAAACTGAACACGTGAGGAAATACTGTAGCAGTGTGAATAAATTTGTGCAGTTTTTTTAGATTTGTAGTTTATCTACAAATTGTGGTTTATCTTGTACGTGATCTGAAATTTATTTGTAAAATAGATCAACTTAGAATCTAACAGAAGGAAGCTCATAGACATTCACCCAAAAATTCTTCATTTTATTTGCCCTTTTTGATTACATGATGTGATGGAAGTGAAAACAGAACAAACAGAAGTATGTGTTTATTTTCCCTGGACCCATCACGACTAAGTAAAATATTACCACCTCAGATTCATTAACAAATTAACAAAGTAACCATTAATTAAACATCAACTCATCCCAGTTTGTTGCGAGTGAAGGATTTTAAATAGAAAAGTAAACTCATTTCATATTCCTGAACTACAGAGCGTTTTCTGTTCTGTTTATGAACCCTTTGGCTTTCCATAACCAGAGGATATCTTTATTTCTCTCTCCGTTTCTCTCTCTCTCTCTCTGTGTCTCTCCTCTCTCTGTTTCTCTGCCTCTCTCTCTCCCTGTCTGTCTCTCTCTCTTTCTCTCTCTCTCTTTTCTGTCTCTCTCTCTTTTCTCTCCCTGTCTGTCTGTCTGTCTCTCTTTTCTCTCCCTGTCTGTCTCACTGTCTCACTCCCTGTCTGTCTGTCTCACTGTCTCACTCCCTGTCTGTCTGTCTCACTCCCTGTCTGTCTGTCTCACTGTCTCACTCCCTGTCTGTCTGTCTCACTCCCTGTCTGTCTCACTCCCTGTCTGTCTCTCTCACTGTCTCACTCACTGTCTGTCTCACTCCCTCTCTGTCTCACTGTCTCACTCCCTGTCTGTCTCACTCGCACACTCTGTCTGTCTGTCTCACTCGCACACTCTGTCTGTCTGTCTCACTCGCACACTCTGTCTGTCTGTCTCACTCGCACACTCTGTCTGTCTGTCTCACTCGCACACTCTGTCTGTCTGTCTCACTCGCACACTGTCTGTCTGTCTCACTCGCACACTCTGTCTGTCTGTCTCACTCGCACACTCTGTCTGTCTGTCTGTCTCACCCGCACACTCTGTCTGTCTGTCTGTCTCACCCGCACACTCTGTCTGTCTGTCTGTCTCACTCGCACACTCTGTCTGTCTGTCTGTCTCACTCGCACACTCTGTCTGTCTGTCTGTCTCACTCGCACACTCTGTCTGTCTGTCTGTCTCACTCGCACACTCTGTCTGTCTGTCTGTCTCACTCGCACACTCTGTCTGTCTGTCTGTCTCACTCGCACACTCTGTCTGTCTGTCTGTCTCACTCGCACACTCTGTCTGTCTGTCTGTCTCACTCCCACACTCTGTCTGTCTGTCTGTCTCACTCGCACACTCTGTCTGTCTGTCTGTCTCACTCGCACACTCTGTCTGTCTGTCTGTCTCACTCGCACACTCTGTCTGTCTGTCTGTCTCACTCGCACACTCTGTCTGTCTGTCTGTCTCACTCGCACACTCTGTCTGTCTGTCTGTCTCACTCGCACACTCTGTCTGTCTGTCTGTCTCACTCGCACACTGTCTGTCTGTCTGTCTCACTCGCACACTCTGTCTGTCTGTCTGTCTCACTCGCACACTCTGTCTGTCTGTCTGTCTCACTCGCACACTCTGTCTGTCTGTCTGTCTCACTCGCACACTCTGTCTGTCTGTCTGTCTCACTCGCACACTCTGTCTGTCTGTCTGTCTCACTCGCACACTCTGTCTGTCTGTCTGTCTCACTCGCACACTCTGTCTGTCTGTCTGTCTCACTCGCACACTCTGTCTGTCTGTCTGTCTCACTCGCACACTGTCTGTCTGTCTGTCTCACTCGCACACTCTGTCTGTCTGTCTGTCTCACTCGCACACTCTGTCTGTCCCACTGTCTCACTCCCTGTCTGTCTGTCCCACTGTCTCACTCCCTGTCTGTCTGTCCCACTGTCTCACTCCCTGTCTGTCTGT
>NC_083470.1:2167500-2170000 GCF_030014155.1 Tachysurus vachellii
GAAGTGCTTTGCGTGTTTTTTTTTTTTTTGGATAAGGTCCGTGTCGTTTATAACTACTCACCCCTAAGCTGTTCTTAGAAAGGTCCATTCCGAACTGCGCAGGTCCGGCGGTCAGTACCACTCTTCCGAAAAAGGGGTGTGATATGATCTGTACGGCGCGGGGGGGAAGCTGCTCTTTCTGCTGCTGGCTGGAGAGCTCCATCATCTCCTGCATGAAGCGCATGCCATCCTCAGCAGCTACAGCGCTCACCGCCTACACACACACACACACAATCAATGCTGCATACTCATGAATAGAAATGGAACGGATGCCATATGCTTTGTAAATAATCATGTAATATGTGCAGAGAAAAAAAAAAAAAAAAAAAAGTATAAACAAAACACGAGACGCTGCACAAGATTTACGGTGAAACCATAACAACCTGAAGATCTTGAATATCGCAAAGCCGTTTATCGAATCCATACACACAGGAGCTCAAGCTTACGTCTTATTACGAAGAACATTCAGATGACTTTTGTTCTGACGTCTTAAAGCGAGGACATTTTTCAGCTTTTATCCTTAAAAATCAGCGATTTTGTCCGCTGAAGGTAAGTCGATATAATCAGTGCTTCCTTCAAAGCCACGCCCCTAAAATGTATATGCGCTGCTTAAGCTACAAAACCTGAACTGTAATACTTGGGTCCAAAGGACAGGGCGGTAAACGGGTGGATATACCTGTGCGGCGTGCTGTACTAGCTGCACTCTGCCGTCCTTCAGGTGGATCAGCGTGACCCCCATCCTCTTCAGCAGCTCCAGGTGCTCCGGATTATTAGCCATGAAGTCTTGAGCTCTCAGCGGAGCACGGCCCACTCCTGGCTCTCTGAAATACAGAGACAGAGGAAGAATTTACAGACTTCCAGACTGATTAATAAACTGTAAAAGATGCTAAAACTAGAAGAAAAAAAAATGTATACAATATCCTGTCCCTGAGCTGCTAAATACTCCGACCTGATTGGTCGGATGGTGCTGAACAGTTCTCTCTAACGGAAATGTGCATGTGGATGGATGCTACATGCGCCGAGATGTAAGGAGTCTCCGGTATCATGACGGAGAAGTTTAGCTGTTATGGTATAAGAGAAACGTGAGAATATAAAGCTCATTCTTACCGTGGGGGAAGGGGGCGGGGACAACTCTTGTCCACCGCACTCCTGATTGGCTCGCGGAGGTTGTGTGGGTAGGCGGGGTCAGGGAAAAGGAGGCGGGTGTTGGGACAGGTCCATTCAAAGTTCGAGTCGTCGAGCTCCGCCGGCGTCTGTTTACGCCACAAGCGAGAAAGAGAGGAATTAAAAATAACGAACTGGATAATAATATGAATAAACGTCAAGGCGGTTCATAAAAGGTGTGTTTTAGATCGATGGCTTTTTTTGTTCTGTGACAAAGATCGCGGACATCGAAATAAAAATCGTTGTAATAATAATAATATATATATTGTATATTTTAGTTTACTGTTTATTGTAAACTTCTTCCAAACCCTGGTGTTAATGAACACATCATTTGCATGTGTTAATGATCAGGGATACAGGGACTGTGTAAGGGGGGGCTGTATGTAGCGTGCAGTACCGGAGCATGCAGTACCGTGGTGTTGCCTGCAGGGGGCGGGTGTGAGCGAGAAACGATGGAGAGGGACAAGGGGAGCAGGTGAGCCTCTGTGGTGAAGACGTAGTCCTCCACGTCGAAGGGTAAATCGTCCTCCTCGGCAAACAGCAGGAAGAGATACTTAAACATCTCGGCCAGGAAAAACGAGTCCATGCTGGAAGACAAACCGAAATCTTTCAGTTTCACATCTAATGACCTTCTACATCGCCTGTTTAGTCGACCGGGAAATTTAAAACTAGAACTTCACACGTCATGTGACATGATGAACCGAACACGTGGCATTTGGTCATTGGGGATTTGACCCTATGTACACCCGGTGGTTATGAGCTCTTTAGATATCTGTGGCTATAAAAAATAAAACAATGATCCTAGTGGGATAAATCTGTACTGCGTCTCTCACCGGTCCTCGTGGCTTCCGGTCCTGACGTCCTTCATGGCGGCGAAGCCACACGGGACCCGAGCGAAGCGGTTCAGGTTATCCAGAACGGTGCGTCCCACCTCCAGGTAATACGGGTCCCTGGTGGCCTACGAGTGTTAGAATATCAGGGTGTGTTCGGGGACAGAAGAGTTTAACGATCAGAAAAACGAACACGTTTATATAAACGACAGAAAAACAACTCTACTAACATCCCTGTTTTTTTTATCCTGCCATTCTTTTCATATATAAATGAAATTGTTATAATTAAAATGTTATTGCACTGAAATTTGTGACGAAGACACACACTGTGTTTTAGTGTGTTATTGATTAAGACATTCACTTGTTTAATTATTGGGAGAAACACAGACTTCTATACTGGATTGGAGCAATAACATGAACATTTTCAGTTGAAGTGAAGTGAAGTCGAACTGAAGACGACTTGGTTA
>NC_083470.1:2175000-2185000 GCF_030014155.1 Tachysurus vachellii
GCCGCATATTGACAAGACACGCCCCTTTATGCTAATGTCAGACATGCGCACTGAACGTTCTCTTCGCCGCATATTGACAAGACACGCCCCTTTATGCTAATGTCAGACATGCGCACTGAACGTTCTCTTCGCCGCATATTGACAAGACACGCCCCTTTATGCTAATGTCAGACATGCGCACTGAACGTTCTCTTCGCCGCATATTGACAAGACACGCCCCTTTATGCTAATGTCAGACATGCGCACTGAACGCTCTCTTCGCCGCATATTGACAAGACACGCCCCTTTATGCTAATGTCAGACATGCGCACTGAACGCTCTCTTCGCCGCATATGGACAAGACACGCCCCTTTATGCTAATGTAACACATGCGCACTGCACACTCTCTTCGCCGCATATTGACAAGTAACGCCCCTTTATGCTAATGTCAGACATGCGCACTGAACACTCTCTCCACCGCATATGGACAAGACACGCCCCTTTATGCTAATGTCAGACATGCGCACTGAACGCTCTCTTCGCCGCATATTGACAAGACACGCCCCTTTATGCTAATGTCAGACATGCGCACTGAACGCTCTCTTCGCCGCATATGGACAAGACACGCCCCTTTATGCTAATGTAACACATGCGCACTGAACGCTCTCTCCGCCGCATATTGACAAGACACGCCCCTTTATGCTAATGTCAGACATGCGCACTGAACGCTCTCTTCGCCGCATATTGACAAGACACGCCCCTTTCTGCTCATTGGCTACACGTTTGTTTTGTTAGTCGGCCCGACTCAGTTTTCTGAAGCATTTCTCAAACATCGCGCACCTCACCTTTAAGAAAAATAAATGACAAATGCGTCATTCATATAAACGGAGGACGCGGTTAATAAACACCTCCGCTGATGGAGGATTACGGTCACGCTTATGTCGGAACGTGAAAACGTCACACGGTAACCAGCAGAAATCTATTTCCTGTCAACTTAATGTATGCTGGTGTTCGACTCATCAGACGTTTTCAATCAGTATAAAGAAACGTCTGATGTCGTGTGTGTGAGTCTGATCTAAAGTGAGTCAGGACACTGTTGTTGTTTCAGCGTGTGTAAGACGTGTGTTTGTCCCCCTGTTGATGATCTTACACTGAATTTTTAGTGTTGAAGAGAAATCTGAGCTGCTTTTTAGATGAACAAACACTCGGAGCTTCTCAGAGAGCAGAAATGGGTTTGATATCAACATTTACTCTGAACATACAAACATCTGTGTGGAGAAAAAAATAACTTTTTTTTTTTTTTCTGAATCTCTTCTATGAAACTACCATCTCTAGTACTGTAGAGAAAAAACAGAAATAGTGATGAAACTCTTTTTAAAGTCCTGAGTGATTTGCATATGAGCTTCATATTAACACCACTGTGGAGCGAGACGTGAGGAAGACGTTCAGTCATCAACATGGACACGAGACAAACAGGAGGAAACATTACGTTCAGACCAAAGTGACCTTTAGTGTAATTAGTTTTTTTTATTGTAAAGATATTTTAATTGCCACAGAAGTGAGTCACTTCCTCTTCTGTCTTTAATTTCAGTATTAAAGTCATTTTGTGTTTCTCTCTCAAATATACAGTACATTTAACTAAAGATGATATTGTGTAACGGTACATTGTGAGATTTTCTCTACCTCGAATGTGGGGTCTCCGGTGAAGCGGCTCAGAGCGGCGAACTCCAGGATGATGGTGCCTGCGCAGGCGGTGCAGGTTTCCGTCTCTGTACCTGTCCGAGTCTCGGGACCCTGAACCCCGTGACGCAGGTTGACCTGTTAGGACGACAATAACGAACTGTATCAAACTCTTAATATCCAAATCTTAAAATCCAGTGATTCTCTAATCTGATTGGTCAGATAGTGGTGAAGGAGTTGGTGCAGTTTCTTGTCGTTTCACACTCTGGGGTTTGAAGCTACTATAATGGACCTCGTGTTATGGAGGTTACACATCGACGTGTGGATAAAAAGCACGACTTGTCGTTGATTAACGAATAAAATGGCAGTGTAAGTGTGGACGATAAAAGATGTATTAAAGACCTGAAGGCGGTCTGTGTAGTCGTTCAGCGATATTAAGTCGTTTCACACGACTCTGTCCTTGATTATTTTATTCCGTACTTATGCAGCGAGTTACTGAGCGAGGTTTAGAGGAAGGAACGAGACCCGAAATTTAATGGTGGCTGAAAGGAGATCAGTCAGGCGAGTAATGTGATTATTCAAGCAGCTCGAGAAAAACACATAACTGTACATCCACCAGTGTGTGTGTGTGTGTGTGTGTGTGTGTGTGTGTGTGTGTGTGTACACACCCGGGGGTAAGGCAGGCCACTGCTGGTGTTAAAGGCAGGCAGAAGTCTCAGTCCCAGGTCTTTAGCCATGTGCAGGAGCTCGTCCTGATACCACTGCATGCGCTGACCTCTGTCTTTCAGCATCACTGCCATGGAGTGACCTCCAAGCAGCCCTCTACACACACACACACACACACACACACACACACACACACACACAATTAAAACAATTATTAACAATAAAAGAAACCCAAACTGTTAACTGCAATGTTAATGGACAGCGTTGTGTGTTCATGTTCTCGGTCAGACTGAACATACACACATTTATACAAGTCATAAAGGTCCTGATACAAACTGTGTGTGTGTGTGCATGCGTGCGTGCGCTCGTGTGTGCGTGCGCATGTGTGTGTGTGCGTGCGCATGTGTGTGCGTGCTAGTGTTAATTTCGTAACCTATTTTTAATTTAGTCTTAGTCTTGTGCCAAGTGTCCTTGTTAGTTTTAGTCATATTTAGTCATTCACATATCTTTTTTGTTAGTCTTAGTTTTAGTCGACTAAAAGTCCCGTCATTTTAGTCTAGTTTTAGTCAAAAGAAAACTCAAGGTATCTTAGTCTAGTTTTAAAAGTCTTTTAATTTTAGTCTAGTTTTAGTCAAGAAATTGTAGCTTGACCACATCTGGAATCTATTGTAAGAATAAATACAACGAGGCCTCATTAAATGCAATAATATCAGGAACACAAGTGTTATAGTGGAAATAAATAACTTAATGAAAAGTCTAAGATCAAAACTGTAGGTGTGTGTGTGTGTGTGTGTGTGTGTGTATATACAAATTACCGACTTAATGCAAGTTATACATGGTATTGCACACACCATTATTGATGATATTTGGAGCAATATTACATGTAATTGTTAAACTTGATTCCCTTACATATACATTTGCTTTTAAGCCTAATTATTCATTTTGATTATGATGTGATTGTGACAGGGGGGTGGGAAGAGGTTTCAGGTTGGGGGGTGGGGGCGTTTAAACAGTGCATACACTCGAACTTTACCGCACATCACATTTTTTACTTTATTGATACTGCTTTATTAAGCCTGACTAGACCAGGGGTGGACTTGTGCTCAGGATTTTTTATTTATTTTAATTATTTATTTATTTGAGCGGCGTGTGGACGAATTCTTTCTACACACACTATTGTATTTCTTGATAACAGACCGCTGCGGACTATAACACACCGTTGCCATGAAAAACAGAGCGTTGCCATGGACACACAGGATTCTAACCGTAGAGACGGAGCGCACTATTTTCTTTAGCGGAAACAATACAATTGTTTTTAAATCAATAAACTCCTTTTTATATCATCATTTTGAGTCAAATTATCGATTTATTTGGTAGGTAACAATATAATAAGTATACAATATAATAATATATACAGTATAATAATATATAATGTTATATAAATATATAATGTATAATAATACAGTATAACTTGCTTCACGGACCTGTAACCTGAGCAACAGCGAAGCCGCGAACTCGTTGTGAATATTTTAAAGGCGTAACAGCTGATGAAGAAGCAGAGACAATTGTAGACGAAAATGAAGAGAGATTTTATCTTAGTTTTTATTTTATACAAAACATTTGTGTCTCGTCTTTTTTCGTCAACAATAACGCATGTTAATTTAGTCTTAGTCAGCGTTTTTGGACAGTGGTGCAGTCTCGTCATCGTCTCGTCTTAGTCATGAAAAAAAAAAGGTTGTTGACGAACATATTTCATCTCGTCTCGTCTGACGAAATTAACACTAGTGCGTGCGTGCGCTTGTGTGTGTGTGCGTGTGTGTGTGCGTGCGTGTTTGTGTGTGTGCACGTTCAGTACTGTGAGGATGAGCTGCTCACCCCAGCACTCGGATGTTGGTCTCGAACACAGACACCACGATGTCGTTGTCCAGTCGCACGTCCTTCACCACTCGCTTGACCGCTTCCTCAAACTCCTTACTCTTATTCAACAGCTGGACACATCAGGGGGAGGAACAGCATGAACACACACAGTGGAGTGTTGGGCTTGAACATAAACACACACCACGAATGTTAGAGTGTCACTCACCGCTAGAGTGTCCAGTGTGTCGATGAGGGTGAGAGAAAACCTGTAAACACACACAGAGACACACACACACACAGAGAGACACACACACACACACACAGACAGAGTAAAGCAGGCTGTAGTAGTTCAGTACATGTAAAAGTGTGTGTGTGTGTGTTTATTCAGACTCACCTTCCCAGAGCATCATCCACGTCCCCTCGGCTCGGCTCCAGACCTCGTACTCGACCTCGACATGTCAAAGGCATCAGCTCATCTGCTGGGTAGGCGTGGTCCTGAGAGAGAGAGAGAGAGAGAGAGAGAGAGAGAGAGAGAGAGAGAGAGAGAGAGAGAGAGAATGCAGAAAAAAACAGTTTTATTAACAGCACACAACAGAAAACTACTACTGTATGTGTAAGAACTTTTTCAGATCACTCTGTCCATCATCATTATCTTTTCTTCTCCGGCGCTCCTCGTTTCATTCTTCCATCTCTCGTTCTTTATCGCCTTCCTTTCTCTCTCCCTCATTTTCTTCTTCTTCTTCACTTCCTTCCCATCCTGTATTACCTTTAATCCCTCTCACTTCTCCCCTTCTGCTCTCCTTTCTGTCTCTTATCCCCCCATCTTCCTTTCCCACTTTCTATTCTTCTTTCTTCCCTTCAGATTTTCATCGTATGCGTTGTTCTGTCCTCCTTTTTAAAAGCCTGTGAAGTCACGTTCTACCTAAACGTAGTTAAATCGTCTCGTCCTGACTCGTCCGCCGTGGACGCGCCACAAACCACACGCCCTATTAACTAAACATTTCACTGGAAGAACTGAAGAAGGGCCGTGTGTCTATTCATCTGTTCACGTTTAACCCTTTCAGTTCCTGGACACACAAACACTTCCGCTTCCTTTTGATTTTTTGTGACGTGTGGAAGGACGTGTCAGTAACGTCCATGTAGGTGACGTACCATGTAATTCTGATAAGCGTGGTCGAACATCTCCAGCACTTGATTTCTGTAACGAAACACAGCCGGGTTAGTGCACACACACACACACACACACACACACACACACATACACACATAATAAACAAACAAATAGTGTTTTAATAAGAATCACACACCTCAGCTTGTGCTTCTCGTCTCTGCTCATGCTTTCCGAGAGCCGGACGGAGAACCCGAGCAGCAGCAGCAGCAGCAAGGAAACGGGTGACATCGTCGCCCAGCGAAGCGTCCGAACACCTTTAATACACCACTTTACTACACCGCGGAGTCACGACAGCGTGTCATGACTTCTCAATCATCGCTCTTATTACCGTGCACAAAAAACGCAGCATGAATGAATAAATAGATAAATAAATAAATAAAGTTGGATTAACAGTAATAATGCCACGGATCTGACTATCGAACCGCGTCTCCTACAGCCGTCAGCGTTCCCACGGGTTCTTCACCAGGTTCTTCGTTCGAAAACGAAGCTCGGATCGAAGACGTAAACACGAGCTTGTTTAACTTCAACCATCACCTGGGACCTTCAGCACACCCGCCTCCCTCCGTCACCTGCGGCCAAACCCGGATCCACAGAAACACACCTGACACATGCTGATTACTCACAAGGTGACAAAACCACACGACTCACATCTGGAACTAAACCCAACATCGATACACCTGCTGGTGCAGATCAAATCAAACTAAAGCACAGATTTAACTTTCTTATGTTTTTCCTTCACCTGTAAAATCACCTACACTGTAATGTACTCATTATGTTTGTAGATTTGTTGTATATATACACATATATACACATTTAAAAGAATCTGTCAGCCTGACAAAACACCAAAAACACATCTTTCCTCTATTTAAACATCATAAAAACAATTCACACAGGTTTATATACATAACAGAAGACAGCTCGAGGAGTAAAAACACGACTCTACGACTGGAAAACCGTAATGAACACGAATCCGTAGCGCGAGTGAACGCTCCCTTAAAGGTGACAGCTTGTTTTCATCCAGATGTGGTTTTTAATCAGGGTTTTTTTTTTTAAAGCTAGAAAAAAAATTATCCACCGTTTAAAGAGTTCCTTAGGATCAAAATACGTCTCTTAAAGTATACAATCCTGTTTCAGTGGCTTCGGTCCGAGAGAATAAACTAAACCGAGACGCCGTCATTCGCTGTGACAAGCCGCTAATAACCGGAAGCTGGTGACGGTGAGCTCTTTCATGTATTCGTCAACATCCGCATCCGGGTAGCACGCGCACCAATCTACGTCATCGCACTGTTAATTTTATTTTATTTATTTATTTATTTTTATTTTTTTTATGAGGAATGTAAAATGGCGAAACGTCATTATATATATATATATATATATTTTTTTTTTTATTTTAAATCTGTTTATTTTATTTTTATTCTCTGTATTTATACATTGTGTTGTGTTTATACTGTATATTATATTGTCTCTATTATTATGTCTCTATTCTTTTATATATTTGTATTTCTTTCTCTTTGCTGCTGTAACAGAGACATTTCCCCAATAAAGGTATATCTTATCTTATCTTTATTATATATAAATATAAAGATAATATATAGATTTATATTTTATATAATAAAGATAAGATTTATATATTTTATATAAATCTATATATTATCTTTATATTTATATATATTATATAATGCAGGCATATCTTATCTTATCTTTATTATATAAAATATAAATCTATATATTATCTTTATATTTATATATATTATCTAGAAATAATGTATAAATATTATCTATAAATATAAAATCTGTATAAAATTTCATATCCATAAACGTAAAGTGGTCTGGAAAGAAAACCAAACGTTTTCCATTTTAAGCTGGAAATAAAAATTTATTTTGAAACTTTAAAAAGACTCAAAAGCCGAAAAGCTGTCAAAACTATAGACTTTTACAAGGCTGTTAATTCCTTCTTCTCTGTGTTAGTTAATTGTTTTGCTCCACACCTTTTATGTGTAAATTCTTCTTTATTTTTTTTTATTCGTTTTTCTTTGTTTTTATTTACGTTATGTTACTATTCTAAAATCGGAATAATATGGTATCGTATTTTGTTATCAATTGTTATTGAGACAATAAAAAAGATTAAACAAATAAATATTTTTAAAGAAATTTAGCTTTTTTTCGTCTCAAACTAAGTCGATATAAATAAATCTAACATTTAAAATTAAAATAAAAATATATAATATTCTGTAAACGTTCACTCGTCATCTAAAGTTATAAGCAGTAACGAAGATAAACAGAAACTAAACCCTTTCCATGAAGTTTTGAAAAATGTTAAAAACAAAGAGTTTTATGAGGAAAACCGAAAGTTTCTGTGGGTGTTTAAACAGTATCACATGACTGTATAAAATCTTTGGCTTTTCTCTTAAAACGTATAACAAAATTATTTGTGAAACACACACACACTCATTCACTCATTCATCTTCTACCGCTTATCCGAACTACCTCGGGTCACGGGGAGCCTGTGCCTATCTCAGGCGTCATCGGGCATCAAGGCAGGATACACCCTGGACAGAGTGCCAACCCATCACAGGGCACACACACACACACTCTCACACACTCACACACTACGGACAATTTTCCAGAGATGCCAATCAACCTACCATGCATGTCTTTGGACCGGGGGAGGAAACCGGAGTACCCGGAGGAAACCCCCGAGGCACGGGGAGAACATGCAAACTCCACACACACAAGGTGGAGGTGGGAATCGACCCCCCAACCCCGGAGGTGTGAGGCGAACGTGCTAACCACTAAACCACCGTGACCCATTTTTTGTGAAACATATTGTTTTTGTTGTTTTCAAAAAACCCAACTACAAATTAAAAGTCACCCACTCCGTTTCCGGTAGAGCGACACGGAAGTCGTTTAAACAAATCAGAGGCGGTGGCCTTATGAGTGAACTTTGTGTGAACGCAAGCTGAATGTTTTTAAATGTCATCTTTAGTGATATTACGTCGAATTAAACTTCCGGAGTTGTCTTTGTAACATGTAAAACAATATTAATACGCTGAACCTAAGGGGCGGTTTAAGGCGGATCAATAGCGAAGCTGGTGTTTATGGGAACTGTAGTTTTTTCCTCATTGACTTTAACGGCGTCAGCAAAAATTTACATGACACGGAAACGGTGTTATGGAAGGTTTTATAAGAGCAAATGGGATTTAATGTATAACACAACGCGTAAACTAAACAGAAATGCCATGTAAACATTTAGGTTACTGAAATTAATCTATCAATCGCGTTTTTTGGGCTGTGTGGCGTCACGGTGAACCGCTCCGTTTGCGAACTACGTTTCCCATAATGCTTCAGGGGGCACGTGACATTCTCGTGCCTCAGCTGGCGTTGAGGTGGGGAAAACAGGTAGATGGAGTTCAGTGTTGTTTTCAGTCTGAAGGAGTCGATTCACAGGAAAAAACGACTCCGTTTCGTGTTGATTGACAGGTAAAAAAAAAAACGCTTCGTGTTGATTCACAGGTAAACGATTCCGCTTCGTTTTGATTCACAAGTAAACGACTCCGCTTCGTTTTGATTCACAGGTAAACGACTCCGCTTCGTTTTGATTCACAGGTAAACGACTCCGCTTCGTTTTGATTCACAGGTAAACGACTCCGATTCATGTTGATTCACAGGTAAACGACTCCGATTCGTGTTGATTCACAGGTAATTCACATTTCCACAAGAAAGCGCGTTGGTTTATTGTCCACGTTTTTCTCCAACTTCATTCAAAGTGTTGTTGAGTTTGTGAGTTAAAGCAGGATGTAAATGTTATGGAATTGTTTCTGAAATCGATTTTATTTCCTTTTTTGTTTCTTTTCATGATTTTTATGTTAGTTTTGGGATCAAAATGATGTGAAAGTATTATATTATTATATTATATTATATTATATTATATTATATTATATTATATTATATTATATTATATTACATTATATTATAAAGCAAAATAAGATTTTTTTTCTCATAAAATGGATGCATCTTGAATTTAGAAGATTTTTTAGAATGTAGAAAAAGCCTTTATCTTAATACCTTTATCTGTAAAACATCCTCATTTTAATAATAATATTATTATTATTATTATTATTATTATTATTATTATTATTATTATTAGTAGTAGTAGTAGTAGTAGTATCATCATTAGACCATGCTGTGATTTATATTTCAATTACGTCATAATACAGACTGAGAAAAAATCTTTTGTATCTTTATGGTGTATGTCGTGTTGGTTAAAGCTTATTATTATTATTATTATTATTATTATTATTATTATTATTCAATTCAAATTTATTTCTATGGCTCTTTTGTCAATTGACATTGTCTTAGAGTAGCTTTACGGAACATAAACATGAACAAAAGGTTATTATAAACAATAATATAAAGATATTCTTGAAGATGTTCTTGACCTCTCTCTCTCTTTCTCTCTCTCTTTCTCTCTCTCTTTCTCTCTCTCTTTCTCTCTCTCTCTCTTTCTCTCTCTCTCTCTTTCTCTCTCTCTCTCTCTCTCTCTCTCTCTCTCTCTCTCTCTCTCTCTCTTTCTCTCTCTCTTTCTCTCTCTCTCTCTCTCTTTCTCTCTCTCTCTCTTTCTCTCTCTCTCTCTCTCTCTCTCTCTCT